>NW_017279970.1:270092-292074 GCF_001594065.2 Cyphomyrmex costatus
AAAAATCGATCAAATTAGGCTTATTCGACGCGTTTTTGCATGAAACGAAAGAATCTGGCAGAAAAAAGTGTCGCTCTGCCCTACGAACCGATATATTAAGCGTTAAAGTTCGAGATTTTAGAGGTTAAGATATCTGTCGCTGCTTTAAAAATAACAAATTACTGCTTTAGAAACACAAAAACACTGCTTTATAAATACAAATTCACTGCTTTAAAAAACAATTCAATTTAAAACAATAGTGGAGCGCCCCCCACAGGGGAGGCAGAACCCACTGCATCCACGCATACACTTTTAACGGAGAAGTAATATGCGTGGATACAGTATGTTCCGCTCCCTCAGTCCCTCTATGATTGTACTGTTGCTGTAAAAACAACAATTCGCTGCTTTAAAAACAATAGTGGAACCTCCCCGCAGGAGGGGCGAAACTTACTGCATCCACGCATGTTATATCTACGTTGTAAAACTGTTTGCGTGGATACAGTGGATTCCACCCTCCCTGCGGGGGGACTCCACTATTGTTTTAAAGTAGTGAATTATTTTTTAAAGTAGTAAATTTGTATTTTTAAAGCAGTGTTTTTGTGTTTCTAAAGCAGTAATTTGTTATTTTTAAAGCAGTGATAGATATTTTAACCTCTAAAATCTCAAACTTTAACGCTAAATATCTCGGTTCGTAGGGCAGAGCGATACTTTTTTCTGCCAGATTCTTTCGTTTCATGCAAAAACGCGTCGAATAAGCCTAATTTGATCGATTTTTAAGCTGCTTGAGTGATTCTGTATAATTACCTTGTAAAATATCAAGTAATAGACTCATAATCGTTATATAACGAATGGAACACACACTGTTTTTATGGGATTCTTATGTTTTTCACCATGAAGATGACCTAGTCGCCAATTTTCACTATGATTTTCGTAATCAGCGCATCGAATTACGTAAGTATACCAAGTTTAAAAAAAATCTGAGTTGTGTTGCTTTCGGAAGTATATCCTTAAATTATTAATTAGTGTAGTTTAGAGACCTAGAAAACAGAGATGCGTCATTGAAGGGTATGGCTTGATTGGCTGTCTAAATCACGTGGTCAGAGAGCCATTTTAATTCACTATTGCATCTAATAGATATAGTTTTATAACGTATGTACATATAGGGTATACCTAGTGTCACTAGGTAAATCCGGTATATACGCCGCGTCAGGAAATTCGCCGCAGAAGTCAGAAAAAATAGAAGGAGTAGGGATAATTTTCCGTCAATTACTTTGTTACATGCCTTTATGGTATATTAGTATTGTGTTATGATTTCAGTTCTTTACTGTTAATATTAATGAAATTATTGCGAGTTAAATCGATTTTTTACTGTAATAAGTAGTGCCATCATAATTTATAATCTACATAAAATGATTATTATAGAGCGTGTAAAAGACTTAGTGGTTATTTTGCAATACATATGTGTAGAGGAATAGTAAAGCATGTTGTATAGCAAAATACAAGTGCTTTGCTCCTGTATTGTTTGTTTAATTAGTTGTCATATATATCCCATCTATTTGGGATATACGGCATTTTTAGCGAGCGGGATGCTGTGCCGCAGCACAGACGCTCTATTTAAGAAGTTTTTGTTAATTCTAACAATTATACATTGCATTAATGCATAAATGTTGATAAATCTTAAACGTTTAAAGATTATTTTCAAAGATTTGAAGCTATTTTAAAAAATTGTATCACGCTGTATAATAGAAATAAAACGTAATTTTTCAAACTTTTTTTGATCATAACTTTTTAACGAAGGGCGAGCGACGGCTAAAACTTGTTGGAGGTTACTCCAGGGTCATGACCTTGACAACATATGTCAAGGTCAAGGTCGTTGGAGGTGGCTCCCCTAAAGTGAACAATTACCGAAAGTTTTTTGCGGTTCCTTATTCCTTATTAATTCTATTTCTGAAAAATTTGCACGGTTGGTCAATGTTTTTAATTGTAAATTAGTTGACACAATCCCTAATACTTTAAATAAATTAATAAAAAAAGGAAAGAGGACCAATTAAAACCATCAAATAACCAAAACGTGGTCTATAAGATTTTATGTGAGGATTGTGATGTTAGTTATGTTGGCCAAACAAAAGGGCAACTAAAAACACGAGTACATGAGCACGTTTCCGACATCAATAAAAAAGTGAAATCTCCTTCTGCCATCTCAAACCATCGTATTGAAAAGAACTATAATTTCGATTGGGAGAACGTAAAAATTTTGGATGTTGAACCATCCTATAATAATAGATTGATTTCGGAAATGGTGCATATTAAGAGACAAAAGCATTCAATCAATAGACAAAATGATACGGATTCTCTGCCAGAGTCATATTCTAATATAATACTTTCCCCTTCCTAGTCGTTCTACATTCCCCTTTCAGTTATATCTCACTTTCGGTTTTCTTTTTCCTTGTCACCATTGTGTTGCGGTACTTGATATCATATATATCTTATTTTTTAATTTGCAATTTGCTCCAGTTGAAACTCACAATATTTCTTCTATTGACAAGGTAAAATTTAATTTAATTTTAATTATTATTCTTTGACGATAATTTATATTATTTGTAAAGAGTATAAAATATATACATATACAATATTAGATACATATCTGCGGTCAGTTTGATATTAATTTTTATTGTTATACTGCGGTACTTTTTAGATAATATTGTTTGCTACCTTTGACTGTCAAATACATTTTACATAATGGACAACCTTAATTTTTACCTAACGATTATGATTGACTTCTATTGTTCAAGCATCCGAATTTATAATATAAATATAAGAATCTTTTGTAAAAAATTCTGTTATTAAAATTTAAATTTTGTTAACATTGAGAATGACCCAATCGGTATCGAAATGTTTGTTTTACTTGTTTATTGTTCATTTAATATATTGTCTTTGTTTCTCTTGAATTTCATTGTCTTTATTTTGGCTCGTTGCCCGTTACACTATTTTAATTTTATATATTATTGTCAAGCCTTCTCTCAATATTATTAATTTTATAGCTTACTTCTTAGTGCTTATAACTTAAAGCCTAATAATTAAAGCAAGGTAATGGACCAGGCGTTAAATGTTATTATATGTATAATATAAATTAATATACATAGAGGAGAAACCCCTATTATGAGATAGGCGTCTAATATAAAATAGCGGGATTTCTAAACTAATAAATACAATCTGCTGGTTTCACCATATAGTACATTGTGTAACAGTGGGGAATAGTTGTTTATAAACAAATATCCCCCCACTCGCTACACATAGAATTTTTCATTACAAATGCTCATCGTAATGTGCCTATACCGAAACGTTTTTGCGCAGAAGAGTGGGGTTAGAGAAATAACTCAACGGCTTGAGGTATTGGCTATTTCCCGCACGCAAAAGCGTTGAGGTATAGGGCACATTACGTGCACGCGTAATAAAAAATTTATTACTCTTGTGGTGAAATGTATTCAGTGAAATATTCATGATTAGATCATGCATGTAGTAAATACAAAAGAAAATTTTCGAAATTCGATAATGTCTAGTTTTATTGAGGTGAAACTTTAAATTTGTTTATTATATAATAAATAAATATTTGGCAATAAATTCCGCATGCATTGATGAGAGTAAGATCGTATCAATAAAAAAATACGAGCTGTGTTGAATTGCTTAACTGCAGAGATTAGATTTGGTGATTGTGAAACTGCAAAGCATGAAGCTCCTAATATAAATCAAATACATTTTACATAATGGACAACCTTAATTTTTACCTAACGATTATGATTGACTTCTATTGTTCAAGCATCCGAATTTATAATATAAATATAAGAATCTTTTGTAAAAAATTCTGTTATTAAAATTTAAATTTTGTTAACATTGAGAATGACCCAATCGGTATCGAAATGTTTGTTTTACTTGTTTATTGTTCATTTAATATATTGTCTTTGTTTCTCTTGAATTTCATTGTCTTTATTTTGGCTCGTTGCCCGTTACACTATTTTAATTTTATATATTATTGTCAAGCCTTCTCTCAATATTATTAATTTTATAGCTTACTTCTTAGTGCTTATAACTTAAAGCCTAATAATTAAAGCAAGGTAATGGACCAGGCGTTAAATGTTATTATATGTATAATATAAATTAATATACATAGAGGAGAAACCCCTATTATGAGATAGGCGTCTAATATAAAATAGCGGGATTTCTAAACTAATAAATACAATCTGCTGGTTTCACCATATAGTACATTGTGTAACAGTGGGGAATAGTTGTTTATAAACAAATATCCCCCCACTCGCTACACATAGAATTTTTCATTACAAATGCTCATCGTAATGTGCCTATACCGAAACGTTTTTGCGCAGAAGAGTGGGGTTAGAGAAATAACTCAACGGCTTGAGGTATTGGCTATTTCCCGCACGCAAAAGCGTTGAGGTATAGGGCACATTACGTGCACGCGTAATAAAAAATTTATTACTCTTGTGGTGAAATGTATTCAGTGAAATATTCATGATTAGATCATGCATGTAGTAAATACAAAAGAAAATTTTCGAAATTCGATAATGTCTAGTTTTATTGAGGTGAAACTTTAAATTTGTTTATTATATAATAAATAAATATTTGGCAATAAATTCCGCATGCATTGATGAGAGTAAGATCGTATCAATAAAAAAATACGAGCTGTGTTGAATTGCTTAACTGCAGAGATTAGATTTGGTGATTGTGAAACTGCAAAGCATGAAGCTCCTAATATAAGGCACTTATAGTTTTCCTATTATGAGATACCTAATATGCTCGAAGCCATAACCTCTTCGTTATGGCGGTCATGGCTTCTCGAGCATGCAGATGCGTGCAGGTTAGGTATTTCGTAATGGTGATGCTATACCACGCTATACTCTGCTTAAGTATTAATTGAAAGTTAAAAGGAGGTACGTACGCGCTGACTGCTCTGGAAATATTGGGTTTAAGTGGATTTGCGACTTTCGCAAATAATTTTTTTATCATAATTGTATTTAAAAATCTTGAAATAAAATTTTCCAATTGTAATACAGATATATTTTACACTTTATTAACCATTTCTTGGAGTATTTTATATTAGGAGCACAATTTGTTGACTTTGCGATTTGCTCACTTCTTACAATTTTCTAATTTTTAGGAAAAATAATATTTAAGTTAAGTTTTACGTTATAGTTTCATAAAGGTTATTAAATTTCCTTCAAGATGACCTATTATTTTTTTAAATTCTACCAATAAACATTTAGTAATTACACAAAATGAACTCGGTATCTCATAATAGGGGTCTCTCCTGTATAAATTAATATAAAATAGTGAGAAATAGTTATAAATTTTATTAATATGTACTTGTATATATAACTAACAGAGAAACGAAAAATGTTTAAGAGTTACATATAATACTGAAAGTATATAAAGTTATATACCTATATATAGCTCTATAATATTTTCTAATTGATAAAAATAGAAAATATGCTTATGATTATATTTATTGTGCTAACTTTTTATTCTAATCTTTCATAGCCATAATTGATATATTGTATATTGATATAAATTGATAACTTGATTAATAACTAAACATTTGGAACAAATAAAATGAATACGAGAAACTCAATTACTTTGTAGCATAATTGCATAGTGTTCCAGAACACTCGTATAATATAATAATATTTTAATGGCATCAGATTATTGTATATGAATAATCATTCAGCTTTAATATTGCTCATCAAACATATAACTATTAAACGTATTTTAGGATGTAAAATTTCATTTTGAGTATCTCATACTTATAATGCAAATTTTTTTTAGATGAAAGATTCATGCAACATATTTAAATATACAGTTGTTAGAATCGCGACGTAACTGTCGATAAAAAGGGATAGAAAATTTTCATTGAAGAAACACGTGCACTATTTTATTATTACAGAATCGGTGCCGTAGTGCGAAATTCATGTCTGCGCATTGCGTAAGTTTTGACATGTTTCGCGAGCTAACACAGAACTAAACTGATAGACCGCCGAGAATATGGGGAAAACATCCCCGCTATAGTCTGCAGGGATATTCCTGAGAAATGGTCGGAATCGTATCCCGATGGGAGGTAACTCTTGTCGCGATACCTCGTTAAACCACACGGATTTTCCTGCTGGAATCTCGGCGGCATCGTGCTGCTCCCTGGACAACGTGAAAGTCGAACAAGTTTTGCTGACTGTACGAGGCGATAAAGCACTCTGATTATTGTCGCAAGTACGCTCAGTTTACGCTGTTTCCGAATTTAGGAATCCTCGTACCTTTTACTTCGAACTTTCAATTTCTTTGATTCTTTTATGACTATGATAATATAATATTTATTTTGAAATTCTTGTATCTCTATAAAACACTCATAAAATAGTCATAGTTTAATTTATTGATTATTTAAAGAATTATATATTTAAAGAAATATGAGACTTTATGAGAATGTATAGAGCACATCAATTCAAAATAAAATAAAAATCTCAATGAATGAAATTACTTCGTGTAAACAAAGAAAAGAAAGGATTTAACTGTTACATAAAAATGTTACGATCAATAAAACAAAAGCTATGCCGTTATATCAGATAGTCTAGTCTAGCAGCTTTCTTCGTTGAGTATCGATAATAAATCAATCCTTACGATGTTCGCGCGATCGACAGAAATTCCAGCCGAAATTCCGCGGCACTTTTCGGAGTCGAGTCATCCGAAGTCGAGAAACTCTCTCGTATATCCGGCGTCGCGCCGCGGCGGTCGAACTTCCCTTTCGCTTTGTGTTTATGAAAGGCGTCGACCATCGACGGAACGGGAAAAGAGCTTTTGATTTATGGTAGCGTTTTTGTCCCCCCAACCTTAAAGGGCGATTTTCCGTTCCAGCGAGCCGAGCCTAAAGAGACGAAGCAAAGCGGCGCGCGCCGAAATAATATCAGCTTGCCGAGAGAATCTCAGTTGAAGCATAGGTAGTCAAAAGCCTTGCCGTACGGTGTTTCCCCGAGCTTGACGTTCGGGTTATAAATACCGCGACCTATCAATGGTGCAACTATCGCCATTCAGAGCGTCCGAGAGAGATACTGATGAGAGAATGGGGGGGAGAAGACTACCAAGTATGAATGGAGATGAGTAGAGAGATAGAATGCAGAACATACATGGATACATCTTGCTGAAATTCTGTGTCTAACAAATTATTGAGAGACATTTCAAAGAAATTTAATATACTCGTATTTTAAGAAGATTTTGTTTATTTAATTTAATTTATTTAAACAATTCATTTTTTATCGGAAATATATAAGTCGAAAAATTGAAAATGTATAATAATTATCATTTTATATAAATATAACGATAAACAATATAACTTTTCGAATTTCAAACGATATCTGCAGGTAAGCTAATAATTAAAATGATTGAAACATTTCAAGCTTAATGTCGTTCAAGTATTGACAGTATTTGATTAGGAGCAGGATGTTATCACAATGCGTTAAATATTCTTAATGTACAAATACATGAAAATTTTCATTCAAAATGTCAAAATCACTCGGTATCAATATAGTTGAAATTACTCGCGAAATATCGACGTTGTTCTGATCATCGGTAAAGGCAATGACATGCAAAACAATGTAAAGTAATAAGACGTAAGCAGTAAGAGAACCATAGTAGAGAACGTAAGGCAATAATGTAAGCAGTAGCATAATAGGCTTTTTATATACAATAAGTTTTAAGGGGATCCTAAAGTCGTTTGTATTACTGACTAAATTTTTCTATAACAAAAAATTACTTCTTTTCTCTTTTACAGACTTAAAAATCCTTTTTCAGGATTAAAGAGAGTATGTGCATTAATACGTATCTGAGGTAGTATTTATATCGAGAACGAAAAAAATTGTTCAAATTGAGATCTTTATCATTTCTTAGATAATAGCTTATTGTAGAAAGTCCATAATGTTGATTTGCTTGCTGCTTACGTTTTACAGCTTAAGTTTTCCTGTGCGTTATAATTTATTATTTAAAGACTCGCGGGAGGATTTCTACTATAACAACGTTCAGAATTGTGAAATTCGCGAAAAGAGTAAAATGCTTCCGTTCGTAGCTATGCGATCTTCAGCTTTCTTTGTTAACGATCGTATAATTATGCGATATTCTTCGAGGTGCAACTCTGCGACTCATTTTGCACCTCAAATTTTGCTCGAAATGTTGCACCGAGAAAGTCATCGTAGAGTCGCAGAATTATCTTTTACAGTTGAGTGTTTCGGTGAATATTCTATAACGAGAGAGAGAAATGAAGGCAAGCCGCTTTGAGAAGTTAGTTCTTAATATCTTCGAAGATAATCACTCGCGCGCATCGCAAAACTTTCTTTCGTTTCCTCTCGTGCTCGTGGACATCGCAATCCCAATACAACCGAACCCGTTTCGTTCTTATTCCATTCTTTCTCTTTTACCACGACGCAATAAAGCTGCCTTAACGCTAATTGATTAGTCTTGCGATAGAAGGGGAGAAGAATGAGGAGAAATAAAAAGATCGCGTGGATATCGTCGCGAGAGAGGAAAGACCGCGGTATCGTCGGGCTATTTCTTTTAATTCTCCCTCTCCATTGTACCTCAGTGCGGATGTCTTAATTTTGTCAATGGCCTTTTCCATTATTTGGGAAACTCCCCTTTGATGCTTTCAAGATATCCATGTTCGATAACACTACCAGATCTTTCTCGGAACTTATACTTTCGTCGGGCAAGAAGACCCGCAATATTGCGTTATTACATCTACACCATTTCCCGCTTGCCTCAATTGACTCTCAACGAAATGGCAGAAAACACCTTTATCTCGCAAGAATGCTCTACGACGATCCGAAATCTCGGTTCATTGATTTAATTTTAAAACGTGTGCTTGTGACTCTCTTTTAAAATGTGACATTTATGAATCTCTTTGTGAACATAATTAATTAAAATTATATAAAATATAATTATATAATAATATTGTAATTATTACGTTATTTTAACGAATCATAAGAACAACGAATATTAATTTAACATAAAATATCCAAAGTAACGTAATAATATTAAATTAACATTCGGCTATGTTCAACTGACAAAATTTTAACAAAGATGTGAATGAATCGTTTTTAACACAAAAAGAAATATGTAGACATAAAAGTATATAAATTTACAATACATATGTAATTTTGTTATCTTTGTAGAAAATATTTGCTTAATTTTTGATATCGCAACCTGTTATTTTTGTGATGATGATACTTTTTAATCACTGTCGGAAAATATTTGTAAATATCGCAGGATTGCACGAAATGGTAGTAGCACGATGTCTGATCTATCAGAACAAGAATCCAATGTAGGTTCGAATCCGAGGGGTGCCGTTAGGGCTCGGCTAAAAAAAAAACGACAGGGAATTCGGTATGGTTCTTAGTGAGGATGAAGTGCCCAACGGTGAAGTCCTCTGGAGAGCTTTCAAGTGCTCCCATCCTACATCCACCTCCATCTCTTTTGCCCCTTATCGCCATCCCTTCTCTTTCATAGTCGGTCGACCTCCAACCTTAACCATCGAGGTATTTCCAAGGAGGTACACCGCCCCCTCCGCGTTCGTGAAAGTCTTAACTTGCACGACTGTGATATATATCGCGGTTACGCCCTGATTCGTCAAGAGCTACCCTCTACGTGCCCCGTCTCGCACTCCTGAACAGTTTCCTCGCGACCGGTTCTTCTTATCCCCATCTGACGTTCATCTTCGCTCTGGATTTCCGCTTTCACTATGCTTTCTACCTTGGGGGGACTCATACCACTTCCGCTGTCTTCTTCTGCCTTAAGGAAAAATTTCTGCAGGTTACGCGTCCTGCAGCGGATAAGTTGCGATTCCGCTGTTCTTCATCGAGAAATTGTGGCTTATTCTCTGACTCTCGCTCATGGATGTTTTATCGCATCATTATTTTCTCGGAACTTAATTCTTTGTAACGTAAAACTATTGTCTACTCTTTAATTCCATTCAGTATTAAATACTTATATAGAGATGAAATCGGTTCCTTATTTTAAAAGTGACAACTATTTAAAAAAATTAAATTTGTCAGGAAAGGAGGAAAATTGTATTTTTTTAACCCGACAGAAAATTATTGATTCGCAGATATTTGATGATATTATTTAAGTAATAAATAATATCAGCAAAAAGAGTATATTCTTAGAAACATGATTAAATATAAATTAATATAATTTCACGGGCAATGAGCCGAAATAAAAATATTACAGTTGAGAAGAAAAACAAAGAAGGTATATTTAAATTAATGAAAAACAAACAAATAACAAACGTTTCGACACCGATTGGGTCATTCTCTATGTTAACAAATTATTAAAATATTAACGGAAAAACACAAAAAATAAGAATATTAAACGAGTTTTTCACTAGCTAGTAATTTTCACTAGCTAATGACATAAAGAATTAAAAAAAAAATTAGTTTCTTGTTTTAGAGCAAAAATTGAAGGCGATTTCTGTCCGGCTGTGAGGTACCTTAATTCCGAAACGAGTGTGGTCGTCGTTGCCGAGCTCTGTCACCGCTATTATGTAATAAAAAAATTAAAAAAATTTTTTGTACACTTCAAAGTATGTAGAATAAGGTACTTAAAAAGGATTTCTCATTTCTGTTTTTGATTTTTCCGTAAAAAATTATCAAAAATAGGCCTTTTTTTTGGGGCTCTAGAGTGGCCTAATCCCTTAATATGCTTTTGTTATTGTTTAAATGTTAATGTCTTTTAAACGTTTTGAAAATTATAGCGAATAGAATCTTAATTAAGCTCTTAATAGATGATATGTGAGTTTGTGTAAACGCGGGCGAGTTGCGGGTCACCACGTTGCGGTCCAATTTTCTTAAAAGGTGTGCTTTGCGCCCAACATTTCGCTGGCATAGCAGCGATATCGCGTTACAAAGCAGTTTTGAATCCCCCCTTCTCTCTCTCTCTCTCTCTCTCTCTCTCTCTGTCTTTTTCGATGTAGCTTCGGAGTTGTCGACTGTTGAGCAGCAGTCCTCTCGAACGTTTTCAAAATCAAAGGCGTGACGTGCCCTTTGACAATATTCCTGTCAAAGGGGCCCACTCGAAGTTCCCTGTGCTTCGAGGTATTGCAAAGGGCGTCTTCTCTCGAAGCGTTAGCTCTTCGAAACGCGGCCGATGAAAAGGAGTAACTTTACCTTTCTCGATAAAATTATCAGAATATTTTTATAAAGATTTCGCCGGAAGATACCATCGATGCAAGCATGAAGAAGCAAAAGGAACAGATGCGTTAGGCGCGATACTTTTTTCTTCCTTTTTGCAGTATCTTCGATTGAATACTTTGTAAGCAATTGACTGTTATTTACAGCTGTTTGCGGATACATGAATAAATATATTCTCAGTATATATGATAAATGAATATAAATACGAAATATAATGTACATGAATATCTTATAGGAAAAATAGAAATGTTATATTTCATTTAAATCGAGAGAGAGAGAGAGAGAGAGAGAGAGAGAGAGAGAGAGAGAAAGAATCAAATCGAATTTTGTTGCTATCTTTCAATTATTTTCGATTATTTTCCAAGTTTTATAAAAAAATTTTACGTGCCTTGATTTCAATTGACAGTTGTATTTAATTGTAAGTCAGGGTTGTCAGATTGGGCTATTTTTCGCAAATTTATGACGAAAAATGGTTTCTGTACGACCGGTCACAAATTAGGCTATGATAGCCCAACTTGCTACCGTCCCACAGAAGCCATTTTTCACCGTAAATTTATTTGTAACCCAAATTGCGAAAAGTAACTCAATCTGACAATCCTAATCTAAGCTGTTAATTATTGAATTATTTATCATTAAGTTAATTATTAGATTCCGTATTGATTTTTCGTTTATCGTTTTAATACTGCATCAACTTGCGTTTCATCCTTTTATTTTATTGTTCTCTTTAACGTTGATTTAATACCGTTTCACAATACGATGGATTCGTTATATAAAAACCTTGTATTGATTCGCAATGCAATTTCTGCAATGGTATTCGCTGGCAAGTCTCGCAAGAAGGCAAAGCCGGCGTAAGAGAGAATCGATGTAACCCTCGAGAAATATTCTCTGCAATCGGTGAAATATTTCTGGAGAATTCGCGTAGGGCAGAATATGGGTACTTTTCGAAACGGGACCGATTTAAATCTAAGCAGAGTTTTGGCAAGCGTGTCGAATCACGATGGCAATAGAGGGAGAAGGATGCAGGAACACGGTTTCGTCTTCTCGTAAGCTTTTGTTGAGAATGAGCTTTTTTTCTTCTTCTTCTTCTTCTCCTCCTCCTCCTCCGCCTCTTCCTCCTCCTTCTCTTTCTCTCCTACCTCTTTTCTTGCTTTCCTCTTTTACCTATCATTTCGGCTCTATACCTTACTCTGTTCTTCCCCGGTCCTTGTATATCTCTGTCTGATTCATCGGGCGCGGTGAGTCATCGGATGGAGGCAGGCGAGATGGTGGACCTTGCCGCGAATCTAAATAAATACGGACGAAGAGAGCGGGGTTGGGCAGCGCCTAGCGAGACATCGCTTAGAAATGCGTGAGTAAGAACCTCACGTCGCGGTAAATTTATATCGTCGTCCCGGTGCCGTCACCTCCTAGACGTCTCCTCCGTTTCTTTGCAGTCGTCGATCCGCTTCTAAGAGCCGTAAACTAGATCGATTATGTCGACGTCCGCGTGAAACTTTTTTTCTTTATTGTGATTCGCTTTTCGAACGCTTATCGATAATATTTTTCTCTTAGTAACGAAAAAGTTTTGTGCAAATCTTGTTCTCTTTAATACCACAGCCTTATAATATCTTATTTGAAAATAGCGACATTGATGGAAAACTCTGGCGAATTTTCCTTTAACGAGCTTATATGTATAAAATGTAACCAGACTTATCTTACGCTATTATATTTTTTTATTAACAATATACAGAGATATGGCAATATAAAAATTAGTTTTTTTTTTATCGGCAATGTTCTTAATTGAAGTTACATATCAACTTTATGTCAAATTTCTCTACTTACATATAAAAGAGATAAACAGAACTTTTTTAATTATTCATTCATATTTATCGCTTATTTTTACATATAAGAAAGATTAACTTATAGAGATGAGATACTTGTGTGAAGGTATAAAAAAATTACCTCTTTATAATCTTATACATATAATTAATAGATAAAAAAGTTTGATAATTTATTGTTTGTTAGAATAAATCGGATTTCCGCGGACAAGAAATGTGAAAAAACTTAAAAAAGATAAGATTAACTAAAAGTTAAAATTTATTTAACTTACCAAATTGATACTTAATATAATTGATATTGAAATATATATTTCAATTTTGTCAGGGAGTTCGCTATGAGAAGTTCATTCGTTACCGATGGGACATTCCATACAGTTTCCACTAAATAGCGCGTTCGTCCGGGAGCTCCGAATTGCGGACTTTACGTTGTAATTTACACGTCGTATACCGAAGTATGTGCGTTGCCCCTTTATTTGAGCCCGCATCGTGACGGTTACTGACGGTACAACCAACATTGTGCCATAAAGTTGCGTTGGGTGTAACGAAAGCTCGACGAGACGGAAAGGAAGTTTCGCGAGCAAGGCCGAAGCCGAAACCTCAGGGAAAAAGGGACCGATGCGATGGGACACCACGTTACGCTAGCAGCAATTAGAGAGAAGCGATTAATTAGAAATAACCGCTTCCTGCGACCAACGACGATCGCGATTATAATAGAAATTTCTATCTAACGCGCCGAGATGGCGGCTAATATTCGTGATGAATCTCTCGGTAGAGTCGACGGAGAGAAAGAGGCGGCATCTCCCATCAGCGAATGGAAAGATAGCTACGGAGGAGATCAGTGTGGCTTTGTTCGCAAATTAATAATTAATTAAAACTGATGGGGCCGACTAGACGCCCGCCGTTCGCGCGTTTTCCAGCAACGTATAAATGTGATTATTCTTTTCTCGGATAAAGGTGCGGACATGAATGTAATAGCATCACGTAAATTTGCATCTACTGAGGATATGAAACTTTCCATATTGACTTTCAGATTTTCAATATTATTCCAAGCAAATCGTTGTAATATTTTTCAACAATGTATTACATACAAATTTGCCTATACGTGAAAATGATTTTAGTTTAAGAAAGGTTGTACATACATTACTGACTTAAATAATTAAGATACTTCTGACGACCTTATACAGATTTTACATTTGAAAAATAATGAAGTACTTTTAATTGGGAAGTTAAATGATTCAGTATAATTAACATTTCCTTATTCTTTTTTTTTTTACTTTTCTCTCGATAGCTTGTCTATAAGTTTAATCAACTATTACCGAATAAATTTATAATTGCCATTTTTATTTTCGTTGATACATAATACTGGTATTATTATAAATGTAATTTTATATGCAATAAAAATTCTTCAGAGTTCATGTATTAAATATGACTACTTAGTATAGATATCGCGCAGTATATATATTAATCGGTTCTATTGACTATTTTACAAAATAAAACGCTTGATCGACACATAAATTCTTCATAATACAAGATGCCCATCTTTTACGATCGAATTGGAAGAAGTCACACGGTCGAGAACTTAATCACCAAGATAGAAGAGTCCTCCTGGCAAGCGTAGGAGATATCGATATCGATATCTCCTACGCTAGTTATATGTCTCCTTCTAAGGTTTATAAATATCTTATTCCCCTATCCGAGGGTACCGCAGTACGTTAGACCGACTGGTCGCTGCTTCTTGACCCTTGCGGATCGTCCGTGGAAAATGGCCAGTCGGTCTCTCGACTCTCCGATCCATCTCTGCGGTACTCTCATCTCATCTTCGTCGCGTTCGCGGTTTGGGGCTCATTTTCCGTGCGATGGGAGGCTTTCGTCGAGTCGGGGTAAACTCGCCGATACGGCGCGACTTTGGATCACGTCCAAGGAGCGTTGCAATTTCGAGGCGGCGGAAGAGACAGAGAGAGGGACAAAAATCGGACCGGTTTCTCTCTCAGAATTTTCTCGATCGTGCTCACCCTTGACTCTTTCTTACTGACCCCTCACGGCGACCAGGAGTTGCGACTTAATCGCGTTTGGCCGATTTCCAGGACACGAGGCGGAAGTTACCCGGGAGTTTGCCATCCAGTCACTGGCCATTATCCTAAAACTACGTTTGTCTCATTCGCCGGCGGATGAGACTCTGGTACGTGTACACGACGCTCGTTTAGTCGTTAAGGTCAATCTTTCTTTTTCTTTCTTTTTCGTCGCGCGGATCTCTCCGACGATTTTCCTTTTACAAGAAACGCACAGATACTGTTCGTCCTGCAGTCTGGTTAAATCCTATTTGCGGTATAAAAATAAGAATTTTTTAATAATAATAAATAGAAATTTTTAAAGTTTACAAAAGATCAAATTTATTTCATGTTTATTTTAAACTCTAACTTTCATCCTGGAATTTTTGTTGCTTACTTAAATCGATAATGCTGTTAACAGAGAAACAGTTTTACATAATGTTTATAAGTATCTAATTAAAAAAAAGAACCATCAAAAACTTTAAATTTATATTTTTCAATTTATACAATTTTTAATGTTTATTAAGCTTTATACTTTGAACGTAACTGTTTGTCGTTTGGGAATATTAGTAGTTGAACATGCAGCGCGGATATTTCCGGCGTAATTGAAATCTTTAGTATTCGCATAAGAAAGTTCGTGCGGAGACGCGCAGTGTGCGTGCTCATTAGGGGATTTCGGGAGTATAAATGTTGCTCGCAACACGCAGAGTAACTCGTCACGAGCTAACGATCGATTAACAATGCAATGAGTTTCTGAAAGTAATCGAGCACGGTGAGCGAGACGGATGAGTAGGGTGCTTTCCAAGCTTCGGATTTATTCGTGCATATAATCAAAAGTATCCTGTGGGAGAGAAGAGAACTCCATTCCCGTTTCCGTTCCCGCGTTAATACTTAACAACGGGGGTTATAATTTCCTCGTTTCCGTAGTTTATTACGAATTTCTCTGAAAACCCTCGCGCATTCGAAGTGTTAAATTAATAAGCATTGTTCTAAAGAGGGATCTTGCGCAGCCGCCAGTTACTAAAGTATCATTGAAAACAATTATTCCGCACAAAAAAGTTATTCACTGACAATAAGTTTTTATTGCCCAACTCGATTTGACCTGCATAAGTTATATTATCACACCATACAGATATATCATTCGCAAATTTTGCCAAACGCATAAAGTCTCAATTCGTATTATCGTAAAATATATAATAAAAGATATTACAACAAATATATTACCTGTTTTCGCGGAAAAGTTTTTCATATGAGCAAGGGAGCGTAATATTGCTACATTATGTACTTGTGTTCCTTCTTATTACTATATATTTCTTATTTTGAATACAAAAATTCACGAAACACCTGCGCTATTTTTCATTGTTGGAGCTTGCATTGAGAAAAGGAATACAATACAAGGTTAGTAGGATACGGGAGATAATTTCGCCAACGCAAATTTCCGAGGGAAAGAGAATAGAAGAAGAGGAAGAGAGACACCGAAACTCGAAGCGTAATACGAGAACAAGTGGTACTTGTACGCTTGTTCGAGCCTCTCTGTAAAACGGCAGCATGCGTGTATTTTCGCAGCACTTATATGCACACAGCGCGTCGGAGTAACTTTTTCACGTCGAACGTACCTCTGTTGCCGTTTTACAATGCATTGTGCGGTCGCCGAGATTGGCACAACGCTGCCTTTATTTCCTTTGTCTATCCAATTATACGCTACTCGTTTTAGGTAATTACACCTCGGGTTTTCGGAATGATAATCCACGGAGCCAGATAATAATTCGTCACGTGCAGCGCTAGAACGATAGTCAGTTTCCGCGGAAATATCCTCCATTCATTTTACGGTCGTATTTACGACGCGAATTTGTCGTCGTCGGACACACCGCGGTTGATGCGTGGTCCTATGCATAGTAGATATTTTTCGCGTGGAATAATGAAGAGGGAATACAATATTCACGATTTACATCCGCAAATTTTTTTTAGTATACACAGGATATATAATTGGTTCATTTAAGTGAGAATATAAAGATATCTAATTTTAGATCATATATATAAGTACGAACTTTAATATGTAATCACAAGTAATGCACTATATATTCTATATTTCACTATATTTTAGTGAACAAGCAGGGAATGGAAAGTTACTTTTTAAAAGTAACTAGTTACAGTTACTCGTTACCAAGTAAAAAATGTAACGAGTTACCGTTACAGTTATCGCTTTTTAAAAGTAACTCGTTACAGTTACCGTTACTCGAAAAATAACTTTCCGTTACTTTTTTAAACTCAATCTAAAAATGTACTTTTGCATTTTTTTTTTTATATGTAACACTGACAAATATATAGTTTTATTTAAAAAAAAAAATAAATAATGTAGAATAGCTCAAATAATAAATTAAATAAAAGTAAAATGAGAAGGGTTACGAGCCAAAAATGAAACAGTTTATTTCCGATAAAAACGACGATGACAATGTAATTAAATGTATAAATATATATTAGAACAATAACATGGATAAAACAAGATAAAAACAAACGATATTTCGATACTTATTGTCATCGTCTTATTGGAAATAAACTGTTTCGCTGTTTTGGATTCGTAGCCCTTCTCATTTTACTTTTATATTTAATTTATATTTTAATTCTTTTTAAACACAATTTTGTAATTCTAAAACCTGTAAAATATGCAGCAAACTGAAATATTTGTATGTCCTATGTATTACATAGAAGATAGAAGTGTAAAATAATTACTGAAATAGTGATACTGTATATATTTCTCAGCTGTCAATGATCACTTCAGGATCGCTACAGTTAACAGTTAAAAATATTTCCGGAATTATTTTATATTTTGTAAAAAACTATAAGATTATATAGGATTGTATATAGGATTATCTGAATCACAACATAAGTTAGAGGTTAAAAGGAAAATAAAGCAATACACATATATATATAATCTCTTTATTATAACACAACTATATTTTTATGTAAGCTATACTTTCATTTGTAATCAAATATTTTTATAAAAAGATTGGACGACCACCAATCATGACGGTCGAATGCCTAAAGGCTTTCAAGTCTTATTGATAAGTGCTATAAATGGCATGTATCCAATCGAACCGTGTTTAATCGTGTGAAAAAAATAACGAAAAAAGTAATTGTAAATTTCGTTACCGTTATCCAAAAAATGTAACTCGTTATCGTTACAGTTACCAAAAAAAAGTAACGCAGTTACCAGTAAAATTACTAAAAAAGTAACTTGTAACTGTAACTTCGTTACAAGTAACGAGTTACTTCCATTCCCTGTAAACAAGTATATCGTTGTTAAATCAGACAGCCATTTGTATTATTTTCCTGATCTTATATTCATCCCTACAAATACATATTGAAATTAAAATTATATTATAATAAAATAATAATTAATAATCATTATTAAATCTTATAAGACCGTGAGAATTAAAACCAATGAGAAACAAGCTGTAACAATATCATAAGTGAGAATTAAAACCAATGAGAAACAAGCTGTAACAATATCATAATATTATATATTTTGTATATTACAAAGCAAACTTATAGTTTTTAAACATATAAGGATAGAATTTATGATTTGGAAATATTATTCTACTATAAAATATGGAAAAATAATAATTGATGTATAGAGAATTCAACATTCAAGTATATAAGGTTTAAAAAACTATTCATTTATACATCATACTGAGCAAAAAAACCGTAACAAATATAGGTCGAAAGCTCAACTCCGTTTCTGAAATATAACAAATTTTTTTATGTTAGTAACTGAATTATTGTCTCTTCTCCTTGTTCGTGAAAAGAGAGAAATCATAGCACTGGTGGTCTATTTGGGAAAATTACAGGTCCAATGAGGTAATGTCCCGTAATGTCCATTCAATTATAATAGCTGGTTAATGTCAATTTACTGATTTCCGATGAAATTTATTTCGAAATAAAATATACATATATGGAAATTGAATCAGAATATTCAGAACGCGGTTTGTAAACAGTGAGGTCAATCTTCACGTCTCATATGACATATAGAAACCAATAAGTTATTATAGTTGTGATATTATAATAATATAGAAAATTGTTTATATCTTTCAATTAGAAACGGTTGAGTTTTCAACTTACGTTCACCTAAGGTTTATCTATATACCATATAAATGTTGAATGGGTTTTTTAACACCCTGTATAATAAGTACGCGCGATAGCGATATTTCTTCAAGAGTTTCTTAGAAAGGCTCTGGAAACAATTATTTATTTGTACATAATGTATAATTAGAAAAGGTGTATAACTTGAATCACCTATGAATCATCTTGCGTAATAAGATTAAGAAAATCTAAGTCGCTTAAAGGAAAGACGTAAGTAGGTCGTTTTAGCAATTTGTAGCTGCGCAGCCGACAATTGTACTATTACGCAGTTAATTAATTTCTGCTGCTGATGGAAATATTTGCATCTGTTTCACGAATTTACTCGCGTTTACAGCAAATGTACGATTTAATACGACGGTTTGTTTCGCGCGTTAAAACAGCGGTGTTTTAGTCGCGGCTTCATTACACTTTCAAGATGACGCGAGAAACGGCTGAAAAAAAAAATGAAATAAAACAAAATAATGAAAAATATAGCGCGACGTGTTAGCCGCCGGAACACATACTCGGCGCTGTCGGAAACGGACGGGAATTTCATTGCACACGCGGTGCGTCTGATTCACAGAACCATAAAGCGATTTCTGCCGGCGCATTACGTCGATCGAGGCGCGAAAATACGGGAATGGCTTTTAATAGGGCGTCGAAGAGAGCTTCGCCCACACGGTTCGGCAAGCAAGGCTTTAAAAATAATCGGTGCCATCCGCGGCCTCGCGGTTGGACGAGTCCGACCGTTTTATTCGTCGTGTTAATGGCTTCGGTCTTTCCAGCAATTTGTATTTACCTCTTCAACTTCTTTTTCATAGAACATAATTTTATCCTATGGAATTTCATCTATAAATTGAGATAAATTTACGTAGAGAAATATTTTTCTCTATTTTCTGAAACTTGATCTATAAATAACTTTTGATTTATCCTTTTGATTTAAAAGATTTGATTTAATTTCTTGATATTTATACGTTAGGTATAATATTTTTCATTTTACGAAGAAGTCTTTTCTATGGATCACTAAGGAGAGTTATTGTCGCAACGTTTTCCTTTTTCTCTCTAAAACAATATACGTAGCATGGCAATGAAGTTCAGTCAATTTTATAACAAAACATACTATAAGCATCACTTAATCTAAAACTATAATAATCATTAATGAAGCGGTGTACAATTTCACCGAACTTTATTATCACACTCGTTTTCAAAATAATTTAAATGATTTCTTTCACAAACTAGAAGCAACTTTATCATGATGACAGTGACTATAACAAGTAGCGAAAATCCAAAATTCTATCGTAAAATTTATATAGTGTTCGCAGTGAAACTGCGCTTTTCGAGCAGCTTGGCAGTCCGCGACCGCGTTTTCCGTCGACAAAAAGGACGGCAACATTTGCATACGTGCTCAGCCGCTCTCTCTCTTTTCTCTCTCTTCTTTCCCGCGTTTTTCCGATAAATTATATTTGCCAAGTCGGTGCGAGGAACTCGGCCTTGACGAGCTCGTGCACGCGCGAACCGAGAGACCGGCGAATGCAGATTTACGCAAAATAGGAGCCCGTTTTTGAGAGACCGTGCTGGCCAACAGGCAGAAAGGGAGGAAGGGAACATCTCTACGACGCGACGAGACCGCTGCAAATGCGGCTACGTATTCGGTGAACGTCGGTACCGGACACAGGAAAACATATAATTTAACGGACGAGGATATAGAGCTCGGTGTGCTAAACGGGCGTTCGACCTATTTTCACGGGCCTCTATTATTACCGGGATCTTTGTCAGGACGTCGACGTTACCCGTTGAATTCGCATGCAATTAACGTGGCAAATTTACACGCGTGAAGTAACCGTTCCAAAACATAGACGGTAACACGGTTTATTATGGTCCGTGTACTGTAAGTTGTGCGATTATATAGGTATATTTTACATTAATTAATTAGAGATCTTTGAAAAGCGATGAAAATCTTCATTTGTTTCAACTATAAGCTAATTAAAAGTAAAAGGATATACATAGGGTCTGTTCGCGTTGCTTGCATTTTTTCCACTCATTGTCTTCGCTTTTTCTCTTTAATGCTTGAATATATATTTATCTCATTTTAAAGGTAAAAACTTTTGGGGATTTTAAAAGTAACACAAACAGATTTATATATATTTTCGAAAATTAAATTAGATGTGCTTGAAAATTTTTATTTAAGAATTTATGTTAGCGGCACGAAATTAATATAAATTAAGGATCTCTGTTGTTATCGTAAATTAAATTTGAAATTTATGCTCTGGCTTTGATATAGAATTTGCATATAAGTATATACTGATTTCAATTTATACATCAAGATAGAGTTCATTGCAAACGACGTATTTTTAATATCCTCATCTTTATATATATATAGTGACGTGACACTTTGTGTCAGTCACTTGTGATTGCATTTACGCGGAGATCCTGTGTCGTCTAAGCTCGAAGGGCGAGGGCACAAGCGAGCGTGCCAAACTTATAATTTTTAGTATAAAATATTTAGTTATTTTTCAGACTTTTAATAACGATTTTTAGTCACATTTGAGCGTGAGCGATGGTTACGATAGGTCCATGTATTTTTGCCGCCTCACTTACGGTAGGAAGAAAGAAGACATCGTCGAAGAAGCAAGAAACCATCTGAGAGGATCCAGTTTGCGTCACCGAGGAGCGCGGTACACACAGGTCGTATTATTCTGTAACCTCTGCTAATTTTGATATTATTTGATGATTGCCGCACTTTTATTGCAGACGCCTCGGAGAGAGACGTCTTAAAGGATTGTCTGGACTC
>NW_017279975.1:0-754 GCF_001594065.2 Cyphomyrmex costatus
GCGCTTATTACTCCATAAGCTGCGGTCCCACCAAAAGTGTTGCCCATGACGAAGAATGAGACGGATCCAACGATCGCAAGGCGATGATTCCAATAACCCAAGCAGGGTTGCTTCAATCTTCATGATTTACTCCTATGCGGATAAATGTAAGGACGTGCTTATTTGGTATTTAGCGCGTCCATCTGAAGGTTGATGCGGAGACGGTGATTCCGATGGCGGAGCAAGCTATCAGACTGATGATGTTCTCAGCCTCCACTGGTGTTCCGATCCAAGCAGCACCAAGGGCTTCGACCCCGGCGCCGAACGGTAGATGGCTGCCAACTGTGGCGAACGCCTCCGGGAGCGCATCGGTTCCGCCAAACATCCCGCCAAGTGCTCCGGACCCGAGGAAGATTACGAACCCGCATGCCAAGGTAGCGCTGGGGGAAGGGGCTAGAGACGCCAGTACCATACCAATCGAGTACATCGCTAGAACGGTTAGGACGATGACCCCTAGAGCCGGAAAGAGGTCTGTCGGAGCCCCGGCGTCGAAGGCAATAACCCCCACCGTGAATAGATACCTACGATTGCCTGAGCTACGCTCACTGCCACCTGTGATGTGAGTACACGGAATGGGGAGATTGGCGTCAGCGCAAGGCGGCGGAGCACCCCAGATTTACGGTATGTGGTAAGCAGCGTCGGCATGTTTATGATCCCGATCAGCGCAATGGTCGTGGTAAAGGCTACAGGCAACCCGATAACATCAAGCACGGAG
>NW_017279976.1:0-524 GCF_001594065.2 Cyphomyrmex costatus
ATGAGCCGGTCAAAATCGCCTTCGGTGAATGTTTTTCCCACCCCGCCCGGGAAAAGTGAATCGCCGGTGAACAAATGCGTTACGCCGGCCGGGTCGTCATACACCAGAACAATGGACCCGTCGGTGTGACCACTGATCTCGATGACCTCCAGCTGCGCCGATCCCACTCGAATCCGGTCGCCGTCCGAGACACTGTGCGTGGTCCGAACGCCGATGTGCGGCGTGTCGATGGCGCTGGCCACGGTGTCGGCACCGGTGGATGCGGCAATGGCCGCGAGTGCTTGCCAATGGTCCGGATGCCAAGCGTGGTGATAATTCGCGCGACATCGGTGCCGCGAAGTTCTTTGTTAATGCGATCGGGGTCGTCCGCTGCGTCGATGATGACCCGCTCCGAAGTGGTTCGGCATCGCAAGATGTAGACGTTATTAGCCAGCTTTCCCACCGCGAATTTGGTGACCTCTAGGTCGCCGATTGTTTGCTGCTGGGAACTATCGCCCACCTGCACTTGGCCGTTGTATTCCATG
>NW_017279977.1:0-854 GCF_001594065.2 Cyphomyrmex costatus
CGTGCCGTGGCGGCAGCTCGCCGTTTGTGTCGCAGTTATCGCGGTAGCCGGGAGCCAGGTGGCGGATCGCTTGAGTTTGAGCATCTCGGAACATCGCAGGGTTACCTTTCCAGGCGGTCGAGCCGTCGGGTCGCGTAGGCGAACACGAGGGCGATGAGGAACCCAGCAATCCACGCGTAGGACGGGGTCAGGTAGACGACCTCGCTCCCGCGCTGGCCGACGTGGGAGATGACGGCGTAATACCCCCACGGGATGAACCTGCCGATCGTGCCGGGTACAAGGAGCGAGAAGACGGCGAGGAACGCGACATCAGATGTTACCGAGATGCTGGTTGTACTCCGACTGCTTGGAGCTGAGGTCGAGGTCAGCGAGAACGGGAACCTGGTAACAATCTCTGAAGGATCGCTTCGGTCAAGCCCTGGTAGTCGGGCTGCCCACGTCTTGATCCCGGACTTGATTCAGGCGGTGACCTGGCTTGTCGCCGGCGCGGTCTCAGGCGGCCAGGTCACTATTCGGAGTTCGCGCGCACGCGATCTCGCATCTGCGCTGCAGCCGGAACTCGAGGCCTTGCGCTTGATGGGCCTTTCACCCAAGGTCACAGCGTCGACCCTTGAGATCCGAGATGCAGGGCGTGCCTGGCGGCCAGTGGACTTAGTAGTACGGTCTCGGGGAATATTCAGTTATGCTCAGCCCATGTTGGCACTTGCGATGACCCGTGCAAGAGGACTATCGACGATTGCCGAGACCGTCTGGAGTCAACGATTCGGATACGCCGAGCAGCTGAAGATCCTGGGCTGCAACATCGAGCGGAGTTCGGACGGCCTGTTGATCCACGGCCCGACGCCCCCAAGTCG
>NW_017279978.1:0-466 GCF_001594065.2 Cyphomyrmex costatus
TACGCAAAATGGATGCTTGCTTTTGTTGGCTAAAGTGGATATATGTATTTATTTTTACAAATCCTTTAAAATATCCTATATCTATACTTACAAAGTATCCTAACTTAACTCTATACTTAATATTATAATGCTTGTATGTACACTTCAGTTATATCATTTTTATTTTCATAATTCTCAATAGTAGATGTATTGCAATTGTCAGCTTTTTTTTCTTCTTTGCTCATTATTTTCAGGGAATGGATGTAAGTATAACGCTGTTAGGGTGCAAACCCATGTAGCGGAATAGCGTAACGGGGAACGAGAGCAGAACCAATAACGAGCATTCCGTGTTTCTAGAGAATCTCGTGATTGGTTCTACTTTCGTTCCGCGTTACGCTATTCCGCTGCATGGGTTTGCACCCTCACACTGTTATTGTTACTTTTTATAACTATTATAATGTATTTAATAACGTTGCAATTTTTTATG
>NW_017279979.1:0-41511 GCF_001594065.2 Cyphomyrmex costatus
TACGGGCAGTTAGAAGCATTACAAGAAAAAGGCCTCTATGGCCGCTTGTCAGGTTTCTCTCTGCTATAACCTGATTCTAACTTGGATTCTTGGAATCATTTCTTTTGCTGCAGTTGGCACTACTATCTGTGTCAATTGTGTGTTATTCATTAAAATTTTCACTTCTCAAATTAATAGAAAAAAATGTCAGCGTGGAGGCAGGCAGGATTGAAGTAAGAAAATTATTATCATCCTCTGTGTTTTACGTTTCTTCCTGATATGCGTCAAGTATATTGTATAATATTACATCAGGATTGCATTATGTAATCTTATTGTCATTTGATCGTTAATCAATGTAAAATTTTATTTTTGTTCAATATTAATTGTTATTTGTAGATAATGAAATATTTTAAAAGGTAGAGAATTTATATTTATACGGATTTTCTTTCATTTTATCTTGTTACAGTTACATCAACTACTCTCAAATTGCAGCTAGGTTAGTCAGGCAAGCCTTGAAAGCCGACTTGAGGGTAGATGCTGTTAAACGTGATGAAGTTAATGTGAAGTTTACTCAATGGAAAGATGGGAAAGCCATCAGTACGTATGCCTTCAGCATATTATCATTTCATTCGAATTTTTATTAATGAAGAGATAATGTAATCGTTACAAATATTCTGTCATTTATATCATGTCATTTTTATTTTTTTCTTTGGACATTTATAAACTTTGTATATTGTAACTTTGTATTCTTATAGAATTTATTTATTCTTTATATTCGTTTATTATACTTTTGTTACACATACAATGTATTTTGTTACAGCTGAAAAGATGTGATCGTAATGATCAGTAAGTGGATGTTAGGAATCTATCATTAGACAATCATTTTTTGTTTTAATAGTGTCTTTAATATTAATAGTTTTTAATGCAAGTGTAACAATTTATTTTAGAAAGCATTTATGTGCCTTTGCACTTGATGATAGTATATAATACAAGCAGTTTTCTGTTACCTCTTATTCAGAGTGAGAAATAATAATAATTATATGTTAATTTAACACTGAAATCATTGATTAATCAGTGATTCGATATCAATTTGCTGTCATTTCCAGATGTGTGTATAAGATCTAACAATTGTTCTCCATGTCACATATACATATTTTATACTTTTAAATAACATACTAATGGCATGAAACAAATTTTCTTGTACTTGATATTTATTCTTTATATTACAAGAATTTGTTTGAATAGATATGACCTTATAAATGTAACAATGATTAAAATTTTTTATAAAGCCAATTAACATTTTATCTTCATGTTTATTAATAAATTTTATCTTCGTTTTAAAATTTATAATATTCATGTATGTGATGTCGACAATGTATATACAAATATTTTTGTTACAGAAACTGCTTAGACAATATCACAGATGGATGCAGAATTCATCCAATATACATTTATAGTCATAAGTATATATGAGGATCTCTATACAAAATAAAAAAAACATTCTTTGCATTGTTACTTTGATTTAACCTCTCCCATGATTAATTTTTATACCGTCATCTTACAACAGGACAATGTGTCTTGCAGTGAACTAAAAAATAAGATATATTAATTTTTTTATGTGACAAAAAGTACTATTAATTATTTTCGAATATCATACTTACTAATAAATTCAGAAACTAGATCGTTCTCACTATCTCCACGCATAGTGCCAGTAATCTCTTCATTTTCTACCATTGGCAAAAATAATTGTATAAATTCAGCTGTATATGGAGGAGCTATCGCTTCCAAGACCTAGCATCATAAATATTTACGTTGTAGTAAAATATCGATATAATTTATTGAAAAAATAGTATTGTAATTTACCTCGGTAACAAAATATCTGATTAAAGATACATCTGTATCTCCACGTTGCCAACATTGCTTTATATAGCTTACAACAGATACTACGCAGCCTCTGCTTAGTAAATTCACCATTCTATCGATTAACATCTTTTTCATTTCCAGCTAAACATAGAAAAAAAATTATTCATATAAGATCTCGAGAGAGATAGCTGTTTATCTTTTAATTAATAGTACATGAAATATGCTTACTTGTACAAGTATCTCTAATTCATCTTGTTTACTTTCAAACAAGTGCACAAGTAATCTTAGTATTTTTGGATGCAACAAAGGATGGCAAACAACAACCTCATCCAGTAAAGCGAGGTGTACAGGGCAATGCTCTGTACATAATTTGAAGTATGATGGTTCAGTCACAGTGCACTCTACCCATCGTATTATACCCACACTTACAACAGGAAATCTGTAATAAACACATTTATTAGTAAAGATGTTTTTTCCCTAACATAGAAAAAATATCTGAAAGCAATAGTTACCTTATGCATTGATACAAAGTGTGCAACTCTGCTATTAGTTCTGTTGAGCCTTTATTTATGTTACATATATTATGCACTTTCTCAATTGCCTGAATAGTCGTTTTTAACTCGTCTTTATTAATTTTGCGGATATTGCTTTTTTTAGGGATTGTTTCACATACACTTGCTGCATAAGCTAGTAGATATATATATTTTGATTTATGTTCAGGATTTATCTTTACACCGGGTTTGAAAAGTGCATCGACCAGTAATTCTGGAAGAAAGAAAACACAATTTTATTATAGCAAATTTAATTCTTTGATGTATTAAGGAAATTCTTATTATTGTAAAGTTGTAATTTACCTAAAAATTGTGGATTGCGCAACAGTTCGATGGGAGGTGATTCTGTTGTAGAATAATTTCTAAATAAGACCGTAATATCAGCAGGATTTAAGCTGTTTCTTGATAACATAGATGCTAATGCTTGACATGCTCCAGGACTACTAGCTGCACCATTCAAGGCCATTGTTATCGGTGTGACATCATGTCGATCTTGTTGTGCACATTTGGTGATTTCTTGGGAAAGTCTTTTCATCATGAAACCACCGCGGGTTTCTTGTGCAAGGATTTGCAACAAAACTTGACTGTACACATAAGTGTGTTGACCATGACACACCATTTTTGCACACTCTTGTATGCTAGACTGCCAGTTTTCTGTATTCTGAAGAAATCCAGCAATTGCAGTCTTCAATACACGTGAAAAGACCTCGATTTGCTGAGCCGCAGTTGAAATACTGGTAATCTCTCCTTGGAATCCAGCATCAGATATAAGCTTGATAGTAAAGTTCAACATTAAACAATCCGGGTATTCCTCTGCAAGCCTATAAATAAGGGATCGCCAAGTAGGATGTTGTATCATTTCAGTTAACCAGGCAGGAGTTTCACCCTCTTCTGTAAAAATCTTATCTGCTTTTTTAGGATCAAAATTTTTAAGGATCATATCTTTCAAATTATTTTCCACCATTGCTTGCACATCAGTGACTTTTACTCCGGCAAGGATCAACCATTCCGCAAGAAGATTCGCCATTTGTGCACAAGCTGTGTAATTTTTAGACAATAATTCTATAACTTGCTCAGGATTTCCTCCAGCTTGAAAGTATCTTTTAAGTTGGACAAAAATTCCAGGTTCCATAATATAATCAGCAGTTTTAAACTTGTCCAAGCATTCGTTCAATACTTCTTGTGGATTATCGAATGTATCTTCACCACTACATTCATCAGTACTTCGATTTCTTTCATCTCTCCAACCACCATGGTCATCGTCATAATCAGTCTCCATCTGTACATTAATTATATTAGCTATTAATATATTAGTGTACATATACAAGATGTATATTGCATAATTTTATAAAATTTCAAGATGTAAACCATAAATTCAAAGAATTTTTCATTATTTTGAAATTTTCAAATAATACAATTGTATTCTTACATGTATAATTTAAATAAAATTATATGTGTAAAATTATAATTATTTATCAGTATTTCTTATAAATAATCAATATATGTTATCCTTAATACGTATAACCTATTTAAAGATAATGTTACAAAACATACAAATACAGGTTAAAAAAGATTACCTTATTCTTTACAGTCGAACTTCCAGTACGTTTCTGTCCTCTTTTTTTTCTCCAATATGATAAGAAAGATAAGAAAAATAAATTATGAAGTTTAAACTAAAAAGAACAAGTTTTATAATTCGTAAAATAGTAAACATTCTTACACAAATTCTTTACTTTCAAATGTGTCAAATAAGAGAAATACTTCTCTGTACATCAATAAACTGAAGAATATTATTATTTACAAACCTTTTTCAAATAAGGTAAAATGCTACGTTATATGAATTAAACTATGCTTGCTTGAATAATTAATTGTACTCAACTATATATTAATGCTAACCGCGTCAAATCACCATCAATTGTGACTCAACGGACAACGGACTACAACGGACCAACGGACTCAACTGCAGATGCAGAGTTGAACCGTAATATATACAGCGCAATTCGCAGTGTTGCCAGATGTCACAGCCAAAATCCTCCACAAGCAACGTCAATGTTCCCTAGATGAACAAAGTTGAGTTTTAGGGTCGATTGTGTATCTCGAAATGATGTGAAAATTACAAAAGTGAGTAAATTCATTAGAATATTAATAAGTTATTTGGTCAATATCTAAATAACTTTGCTCACTTTTGTAATCTTCACCTCATTTTAAGATATACAATCGACTCCTGGGTCCAATATAAATACTGTCGTCGGTAAAAAAAAAAAAAAGATAGAAAGGAAAAGAATTAATTTTAAATTAAACGTAATGTATTTCAACATTTACTTCAATGTTAATATATTAGAGTTTTTGCAATACCGTTTATCCCTAATCTAATACGGTGAACGCTAATAAATATAAAGAAAAGCGACATCGAACCCCCACCACTAGATCGGACCCTACCATCACTCCTTATGCTGCAATATTCGGACTGCTCCAGGCTCCAGTCCAGTATCCATAGTGTCAGTGTGTAGTAAACATAAGCATACTCCAACTTCCAACGGCTCCAACTTTGTACTCCGATCTCCGATGTGACGGTAATGACTTCTCTGAATAATTTAATTTCATTTAAACTTATTGTATTATATTAATTAATTTGAACAAATATGATGTAAAAGAAGAACATGCGCATTATTCGGAACGCAGCCAAAGAATATTATCACAATTACGAGATACGTATCTATACATCTCATAAATAATACCATATATAATACATATGAAAAATTTTTTTAAATAATACTATATATAAGATTATATATATAAAAACGTAGAAACGAAAAATAGAGCGAACAGTTTGGCTGCCGTGTGTTTCAGCTCTAAGCTCTTTATTTTTTACTTATATAGGACTGCGTTTGGAAATATAACCCGAGAGTACCCCCATGATATTGTCTTATTAATTTTTGTTTAACATTGAATGAATAAGAAATTGAGCACAGGATTGTCGTAAGCTTATTATAATACATTGGTCACGTTCAGCAAATTCAAATGTTGCGGAGCAAATCCGTGAGCGCTTTTATTACTGCTATTGAAATATTCTTTTAGATCATCCAATAGCAGCGAGCGTTCACGGATCCTCTCCGCAACAGTTGAGTCTGCTGAACGCGACCATCAAGACAGACTTAAATTGTAGACGTAAGCAACGCACGAGCTTTGGTATATATGACAATGGAATTAATGGATATCGCTATATCTTTTGATAGCGTGCTACCATATGCTATATAAGCAAAAGTAAGTAATCTAATCATTTGTAAGCAAGTCAAAAATAATTTTGTTAATTGTCCTGAAAGTTTTAATAATGTGTTACATATTAAGCAATCCTGCGCTCAGACTCTTAACTTACCAAAAAAGGAGGGGTTACAATTATTAAAATATTCAGCCATTAAAGATCGACCGATTGTTTAACCAAATTTAAATTTATTTTTACAATTTTTGCGTTTGTAGAATGTAACATTTTCTTTATACTCTCTGATAAATAATAAAATTTAATATAAATTTTATTTATACTATATAACATAACATGAGATTTTCATTTTTAATATGCGTTTAAAGTTTCAATAGATATCGTATATTTTTAAATAAAATTTTTTATATATTATTATAATAACTGACAGAAAATTTTGAAATTTAATAAACATATTTTTTAAAAATGTTAAAATATATAGGGTTACTCCAACAATGCTCCTATCGGTTTCCTACTCACTCAGACGCAGTCATTGAAGTGAATAGGAGCTATAATAGAAGCATGTTGGAGCATATATTGCAACATACGATGCGACAAACCTATAGTTGCACATAGACTAGTTATGGTGATGCTGGATCCGTCTGTATTATCAATAGAACAGATTTTTAATTACAATTAAAATATTACATACATCAAGAAAATATTTACATACATTAAGTAAAACATTACGTACATTAAATAAGAAGTAAAACGTTACATACATTTCTTGTTCTGCTATATCTTATATATCGCTTGAATGTTATGTACAGTTAAATCGTATTTCTCATGCCATTTCTCTTGTAAGCTTCAAAATTATTAATAATTTGAAGGTTTATGACACTTTTATAAATTATAGTTACGGGAAGATATAAATTAATACGGGAAAATATTTTTTGTTTGGATATCCGCATTTATATTTGAGTTTTTCCTTTTACTGGAGAAGGCATTTTTATTCTGTATAAAGAAAACAAAAAATCACATGAGAAATACGAAATGAGTTCCGTCGGTAGATAACTCCAGCATCCCTTTAAGGCCATGGCACATAGAAAAAAGATTTAAGGCATAAGACTTAAGCTGCTTTTTTTAAGAGATACGATTCACAAATGTCGTTCTGTTCTTCTTGACATTCAACGAATAACAAAAATAGAACAACATTTATGTCAACTATTTCTCCTAAAAAGAAAGCAGCCTCAAATCAATCAATCACAGTACAGATCATAAAGCCATAATATGATCAGTAGTTGGCACGATATTTAAAAAAAATAAAGATAGTTCCAATAGCACTTTTTATAGTTCTACAGTTCTATATGAAAATAAAAGAAAGTTCCGCATTTTTTTTATATAAAAAATAAAATTTGGAGATATATGGCGTGCTAACTTTGCGAATCTGGCATGACAATTTTTCTCTAAATAAGTACAGAAGAAAACGACAAATAATATCACTTTTAGCAACAGTTCCCGATAGTTCTAATAAAACTCTATTTGTATATCAAACTCTTATTGCACTTTGAAAACAAAATTCCAACAATTATCCATATTTTTATATGTTTTATACATATAGAAACAGACCGATACTTGAAGAAGGTGTCGTGCTGATTATATGTATAACAGTTTTAGCGACAATTTTTCTTTCTAGAATTCTATGCATTATAATCATTTTTAAATAGAGTTCCGATGGTTACGTATTTGTTGGCGTGAATTTTTAAGTTTTTATGCCGGTTTTATTTCTAATCCAATTTCGAAGTAATATTGTATCTGTATATACACCAGGTGAATTCTCTTCAGCACAACCGTCGCCCCATGAAGTTACACCGAGGAGGATGTTGTCAGTATTCACTATTGGCCCTCCAGAATCACCCTATATCATATGAAAAATGATGAATGATAAAGAGAAAAATTTTAGAGGGACCATCTCATTATTTTTCGTGGAACCGTCGAAATGTCCGTACACTAATGCCAGTACATCTATTTTTGATTTAGAAATTATCCCGTAGCTACTGGCAATAAAATTGAGATATTTCCGCCGTATATTACGACTTTTATACAATCAGGTTGTTGTCATTGGTTCTACTTGTTATGTGCTTCGAAGGATTTCTTTCTGATGTTCTTCTTCTTCTGTTATCGAGTATAGTTACGAGATTGATACCCATTGACAATTTTATCTTTAACATTCCTTTGATACGTATGGCTTATTTATATAAGTGTAACAAGCTGAGTATTTATATACATATGTACATACACATATATACATACATATTTATAGTTATTTATTAACTACGCGCTGAAATTTTATCAGATTTAAAAACACAGCTAAATTACAAAAATCACAATTAAATTTTCATCGATAGTATGTAGCTACGGAAAGTCGAAAATAGATGTATTAATGCTAGTGTACAGACAATTTCGATAGTTCCTGAAAACTATCAGAAACTGGAAGGGAAGAGCTAGCCCCTTTTCGAGTTTTTTTTATATATATAGTAGGTGTGAATAAAAATAAATAATAAAAACATTATATTGCATTTATCGTACTTGACAAGCGTCTCTGCCTCCTTCTTGAAATCCATAACACGTCATTCGGGGTGTCACTATGAATCTATTTGCATAATCTCTTTGGCATGTCCATTTATTTATTCGCGGTACTACTACACACTGCAGAGTTTCAGCCAGATTTGGTTCGATAACACCTTGGTCTTTCTACATATTTTATAAAATTATATTATATTTTTGTATACAGGATGTTCGGTAATGACTGAATCACCTTTCGTAAGCAGGTATAACGAACTAAACTAAATCGAAAATCATGTATTATTTAGCATTATACGAGTATATACTTCTGTGGAACTGAGTGAAGGGTCTTTGATCTTTAGCATTTCTCAAGATTTGTCCTCTCTTTTTAGGCGGTTTAAAGATGTTAAAGAACTGCATTCTAATATTTTTTGATATTCCGATATTTATCTTGCGTCTTTGCGGCGTCAATTTCTAATCGATGTCAGCATTCATCAAATTGGGTTGTTGCGATCGAATTCTATATACCAATCGCGCAACTAAGCCATGTTCTTTTTAATTTAGTTTTTATATTTCATAATGTTATTTCTATTCTCATATTCTCTTTTCAATTTCGTAATTTGGTTTCTTACCTAAATCACATTATCGTTTATTAGGTCACGTGCAATCGCGCTCATGACACTTTTATATCGAGTAACTGTTGATGCGATTTGACAGTTCTAGACGCCGCGCCGTATTGAACTGAGAAATGATAAAGATCGCAATTTTAAATTTTTTGCGTTCTGAGTATAAATTTTACAAATATGTGTCAATGCGTATAATTTAGTTCTGTCAAGGTATTTTCAAGTGTAATAGAAATATACCTTTATACAAAATGCGTAACAAAAATTATACACGTTAGTCGATAAAACAGATGACTTTGGAATTCTTTTAAGAAGGTCCTAAAAAATATAGTTATACCAAACGTATGGTGTCCAATTTCTTACTTGAGGATCTTTATGACCACCCATTATCTCATAGGTTGATAACAACACGAGGAGTTGTTTACGGCAAGCAATAGTAACGTATAAGAGGTAAAAGAAAACGTTTACTTGCGTTAGGTTCCTATGCTCGCGAAAGGATCATTCTTTGTTCTTCCTACCGAACATCCTGTATATATTAAGCAAATTAAAAAAAAAAAATCGCAGTTATTCTATTTAAATGTTAATATTATTTCAAGTTGGAATACTTTATTATTACCTGATAGTATCCCCAACCGCAAACTGTACCCCATTTCCTGTGAACGTTTTCGTTTGATGCCAAGTCAACCGCTTTCGTATAATCATTATATATGAATGGAGGTGATACTTGAATAACGGCAACGTCATAGTCATTGATATTATTGTCAAAGTTTTCATGTACGAAAACGTTGATTACGTTATGAACGGTACAATTTTTATAAAGAATGGAAGATCCACTGCACAAGGTAATCTCTTCCACAGGATTTTTGGTTCTATAATATACATTATTTTTTTTATAAAGATTCACAAATCATTATTTCTAAATTTGTTATTTTACTCACACGTTGATACAGTGACCGGCTGTCACAGCCCATTTCTCGTTTATTATAGCAGCACAGCATACATGCATACCATTTAATCTCAGCGACAACTAAAAGAACACAAAAATGTCTTACTATATATGCATATAATCTTAATTGCTCTAATTTTGAACAAATCAGATTTTGAATACTTTTTATATATTTTATAGAACATATTAGTTTAGTTTTAGTCAAACAAAAAGATAATAAACGTTGTAGCAACAACCCAGATAACATATGCATGTTGCATAAGATCTATACGACTTTTTTTTAGACATGTTTTAGACATAAGATATTTAAAAGACGTCTTTTAATAATGCAGACAAAAATAATCTGTAACATAAATGTTATCTGGGAACTTGATATAGATAATCTTTTATCCTTACCATATAAGGAACTAAATAAATATCGGTGTCTAATCCATTAATGATCCTTTGTATCTCATTGTTCAGAGATTGATCGTAACACAAATATCCTGTTAGATTTCATAATTTTAGATAATGTTTATAAAATTTACAATATTAATACTTACCCGAGAAACAGAGAAGAATAAATAGGAGGAAATGAGAATTCATGTTAACACGCGCGCACGGCGAAAACGGCACTGCTAGCTTTAGACAACGTGTATTAGTTATCAACAAAAATTATCAAAGGACAAAACGTTTACAGCCATTTGAAATAGGAATATTTTGTTTATCATATGGTTATTAAAAATATAATGTTATCAATACAGATATGTCATAATAAGTGTATATTCTTCGTCGAACTGTTATTTTTATCTTGTTGTGAGTAGTCAAATCAAACATTACTAGCGGATACTATAGAGAGTATATCTTTAAAGTCTGTTTGCAATCTTTATATTTCCCGTATGTAGAAAGATATTAAAACAGCTATCTTTATTTTGAATTAAGGAGTAACTTTTTTTATTGAAAAAAATGTTCTTCTCTCACAAATGCGATAAACATTTTAAAAGCTTTAAGAAAGATTAAGAAATATCTCGTTTACAAAATTTTACTTAAAAATTTTTTGTGCGCAGTACGAGATTAATGCATTGCACCAATTATAAATGGAGTATGGTGAGATTTAAAAAATGATGCTTGTAGCTATATTTTGTAGATTATAATTATAGAAAGTCGATGTATATACTAAATCTAAGCCACCTGTCTGAATTATTTGCTTACCCATACGCACATGCTGTATATTATTAGTTCATCTTTTCATTATTTTTCTTATATTTAATGTTATTAATATTTAATTTTTTATTAAGTCTCTTTATTATTTTTTCTTACATGATATTATTTAATAATCATTTCATTATATTATTTTGAAGTCTAACAGTACCAAAATTTTTACACAATAAATTTTGTTATTTTAATAAAACTCTTTCATTTTGTGCTGCTTTGTCTTTAATTTTTTCAAATTAAATGTTGTATGTATTTCATTACAAATATATATAAAAGATTCTTGAATGGAAAGATAAAAGTATGTGTATCTTTCATAAAATATGTGTATCTTTCATTTCATTTCTTTTTTTTAAAGTAAATTGAATCTAGAGACACGGCATAGCGTTTCGCATCAAGTGAACGCGAAGCGCGAGACCTGTTTTTACGCGAATCAGAGAGTTGCGAGCACCCGAGATTATCGGTTCTCTCAATAAATGGCTGAATCAATTATATTCTGAGTAGTCTCAATTTACTACTCGGATTAAAATTATATAATAAAAGTGTTTTTAAGTATTTTAAATACTGTACGAATGGGGATATCGCGGTGCAAAGTTTAAACTATCAAATTTTGACATCAAGATACGTCATCATCATCATTGCTCTAGGAAATGTTATTTGTTTCATATTTCATACGACAGATGGCACTCGTTATCATATCTTATTAGGGTATGTTCCTATTCACGGGAGAGAAAAAAGAAAATGAGAAGATGATTCGATTATAACAATAAAACAGAAGTCCTGTTACAGGACTAGAGAGGTATCTCATACATAGATAATGTAGTTTATTGGCTTACAGAAGAATTACAGCCATTTTACATTCAAATATCTCATACATGTATGTTTTTATAGTAGGTGGCTCCCTCGGTCTCTTTACGTGGAAGAATTCTGGACAAGTCGATCAAGTTGGTCGCCACATTCCAGTACAGTATTCAGTAACCGCCGTGTTAATGATAAGATTGTAAGTACTTATAAATTCTTAATATATCTCGTAAATATGAAAAAAGTTGATTACAAGGATGTAAAGTGGATCAATATGCCCCCATGAGGCATGCGTTGAGTATCCTCGAAGGATAAATTGAATCATAGACATAATCGTTTAATAAAATATTATATATTATTAAAAATATGAAAGGATTATATATATATTAATCAAACTTTTATTGTAGTTTTAATCTTAAGTATAATTACATACTTCTAATACCTACTTTTTCTTTAAATGTTTTAATTAACAAAATTGGAAAAAGTAAAATTTCTGCTCTTTATAATAATAATTAAATATAAATTATATGTTTAATTGTTAACATAAAATAAAAAGCATCGTTAAAGACAGATTTCATTTAAGCAGCTGAATTTATAAGGTTAGTTATAGGATATTTTTTTGGCCCAACAAGCCCCACACCGGTATTGACTGAAATATTTTTGCTATAACTGAAAAACGGTAAATAAAATAGTAACTTGAAAATTAAAGTTAAAGAGTATAATAATAATTTATATCAATAAAAACCGAACATGCCGTAACGATCAAGATCTCGGGTGCTTCTATATAATTACGTGAATTTATATATTATGTATGTAGATTTTTAATCGCGCGCCAAATTTTCAGACTTAAACATAACTCTACTAAATTATCGCAGTAATATCACAAATGAAATTGACTAACAATTTAACAATTTTTTATGCTCTTTGCATAATAATAATTTATATTAAAAAAATAGATTTGGTTTTTATTAATCGCTTTAATTATTATGTAGATAAAAAAGAAAATACTTACCTATTATAGTTACTTAAATATTTGCATTTACATTTATTGTTAAATATATAAAAACCACTTTGTTAGATAAAACAATTTCATCACTGATGTATAATTTCACATTAAATTTTATACACATAGATTTATTAAATTTAAATTATTACTTTTATAAAGTGTAAATAAAATATAGATGAATATCATTTGTATATGTAAATTAAATTAGATAGAGACTAATTTAAATAGAGAGAGAAATAATAGATAATTTAAGTAAAGCACAGGACATGCGAGGGAATATAGCAAAATAGTGATAGAAGTAACACGATTACAACTTATCAGAAATCGGATACATACATAGTTTTTATTAGGCTGAAATCGTTGTTTCTATCGCTGTCGTTATTCTCTCACATTATGTCTGAGGTATAAAACTTCGGGGCCTCTTGCCCTGATGCGGTGCATGCTGTGAACTCTTTGTACAGCCCTGGTTGAATCATAGGGAGCTCTTGAAGCTGCTGACATTTTATTGGAAATTCCTTTATATGGTACTGATAAGAATACTACTGTAAGGTGGTTAGATGTAAATATAATTAGAAATAGAAAAATTAAATCTTTAAAAGAAATTGAAATGTTAGATGCAGAATGTACAGAAATTGTTGTTTATCTTTAATTGGTATCCATTATCTAAATAGACTGTAGAACTAAAATGTATCAATTTATATGATTATGCAAAATGGTATATGATATTATTAAATTTAAATAATTTTTTTAAGACTGTAGAATATTACATACTCAATGAATTTTTATATTTAAAGAAACGTAAGTAATATAGATACGTTAATGTTACAATACCTAAACGTTAATATCTTATTAATCGTTATAGATACAAGGGTAGGCAAAATACTCAAAAAATTGTATTTAAATGCAAAATACAAAATCTCTCAAAAACGTATATATATATAAATATGAAATATAAAATACAAAAGTGTTTTAAATACGTATTTTAAATATATGTATTTCAAATACTGCTCACCCCTGATTGTCTGGTATCGTCTCTATAAAAGTTATTGATTGGATTTGTTATACCTCGTGATTAACAATGTGTATTTGTTAACAATGTGTTGTTTATTAATTCCATTATAATTAAAAAAAATTTAATCAATCTAATTAACAAAATAATTGGGAACTTTAAAATAATATTTAATAAAACAAAAAAGCATAAAAATGTATAAGCTAATACAATATGTATCATATATATTAACATATCTATGAAAATAAAGCAAATTGATGAATACAAATTAAAAATAATAAACACTGTAAAGAAAAAAATAAATGTCTATTTAAATTAAACTAATAGTAAATGAATAATTAAAATTTTGAAACAAAGGAAAGGGAAAATTTATATGTATTTAGAGACGCGATAATAATTCCTGATAATCGTTTTCAATTTAATCTGAATATCCAAAAGCTAAAATCAGTTGTTTAAATAAGTATCTTTTTTTTTTATTTCTCGTTATATTTCTTTGTAAATAATCATTATTTTGGAACATCGACATGTAAAGCAGATGGCACTTCGTATTCCCTTCATCGTTCACGCCCCTTCCATTTCTAGCTGCGCCGATCATCAGAGATTCTCAGTACAAAACCACCCCCGGAACTAGCGGCAGTTCATCGCGGAGCGCGGTGGTACGCGGATGCTTTCCGTGTTTCGATCAACTATTATATTAATTTTATTCTTAAAGTGCAATTTAGAACGTGAAATTACCTTCTTATCCGGATTACACTCTATAGCAGCATATCGTACATTTTTTTATATCTGATTGATAAGAATGATTATTAAAATTTTTACTAATTTCACACCATATTATACTTAACATCATACGTTAATTGTGTTAGTGATATTCTATCTGCAATCAATGATTATTAATTGCAGTATTACCAAATCTTGATTTTATGTTACTGTATTGTAAATTCTATTTGCAAGCGACAATAATCAATTACAAAATTTTTTTACAAAGTTTACAGAATCTTTTTTACTACATAGCAATTTTGCTTTCATTGAAGATGGCTTGATGAAAGACAAAACATACACACACACACACACACACACACACACTCTCTCTCTCTCTCTCTCTCTTGTGTTAATTTTAATTTTAAACAAAATAAATTTGCTAGCATAAACTTCCTGCTTGGCTCATTGCCACATTTCTTAATTTTTTAATTTACTGAGCTTTGTCAAATCTGTTTATATATATTTTTTAAATATATGCCAGCATGTCGAACTAAAATTAAAATATAATTAGAGACTATTTAGAAGTTCGTTTGAGAAACTGTTATATATTAACGTTATTCAAAGCTTTTGCGTTATTTTATTTATTGTACGTGTTTGTAACAATCAATTTATTCGAGCGGACAATTTACTCAAAGATACTTATCGCTATATTTACGGATGAAGTGCGAATGGCGTGATTTGCACGAATATCTGTGCGCAAGTTTAATGTAAATTCTATGCTGCTGTAAACAAATGTTGTAAAGTTTACAATTTAAGTTGTGCAGTGTAAATATCTCTTATATGCTCTTATATGCAATTGAATTAATAAATGAAATTAATATTATAATTTACAGTATGATAGAGGAATTTGAATCGATGAAAATTGATTCAACAAAAAATAGGGAATATTTTCGAACACGCTAAAAATTGTGCAAAATTTTCAGATTTGATGGATATTTATTTGTATCCGTATAACTCCGTAAAGAATTAATTATATTAAAATTTCAATTATAGATTTCGTAAGCAGAGATTTCAATCTTTAAATGTTTTTTAAATTTTTTATCTGCGATACTTTTTTACCGAGTTACGATTTTCTGAACATTGATCTATTTTTAGCGTATCCGAAGGTGTTCCCTATTTTTTGTTGAGTAGTGTATATCTGATTCTGTAAACTGTGCACTAAAATTGTTTTTATCTTGAAACATTTTCGAACATATGGCAGAAATATATGGTAGAACCACAGTAGTAATATTATGTATTGAATTGGTAAGCAATTTAATAATTTTTAATATACTTCTCTTTCTAATTAGCATCTTTATAAGAATATTAATGTGTTAATGATTCGAGGTTTAAATTCGTATTCACATTTGTAATTGTTTATTACGTGTCCCCTTGAAGTATGACATTTGCTTATAAATATTACCGAAGTCTCGATGGTTGAATTGGTATGACGTCCGTTCCGGAAAGTTGAGAGTTCTAGGTTTAAATCCTGCTAAGGAAATTTTTTTGTAATAAAATTATTCGCAAATTTAGATTTTCAATAAAATATTATTGTTAATATTCTCATAAAGAGAAAAATCTCTTTTACTGCTTATTAGCAGCAAAAGATTATTAAATTGCTTGTTAATTTAATAGGTAATATTATTACTCTCGTTCAGCTCATAAATCCGCTTGAAGGCTAAAAGAAAAGATTTCGACGCGCAGTTTATAGAATTAGATATGTATTAAATTTTCACAGAAATATTTAAGTACTAATATCCGCTTCAATTAAATATAGGATCTTTTCTAATTAATTAGTATCATAATTATTACAATATTATGAAATTAATATTTTATTTGTATTTTTCAGTAATTTGAATAAAAAACAAAGCTCAGTAAATAATTATGTTAACGTCTAGCATGCAATGAGTACAGCTGGCATCTCTAAACTTTATTATTTCAAAATCTTTTAATTCTTGAAATTTCTCAAAATTTGAAGAAAGATTTAAAATGAAGAATGATACCATGAAAAAAACAATGCATCAGCGAATTGTCAATTATAAATATTGCTGCTGGTAAATGTTTACAATTAACGATTTACTGGTGCTTCGTTTGATAGCTAGAATGAACTTTGCTGGAAGAAAGGATATTTTCAATTCTATTTTCCATCCATTTTACTCTACAATATATATGCTACGCAAAGTTCCTATTTCATCCAACTCAGCCTAACAAGTTTATCGTAACGCAATTACAAAGAGATCGTACATGTTAATTTAATCGCAGATCGCAGGTCGACCTCGATTAGAGTATGAACCCGGAAGTGGCAAACGCGAGCAATGCTCTTAACTGTAGTACGCAGTTTACTTCATTCGAGGACGATGTTGAGTCCTGTAGAAACTATTACCACGACTTTGAATATGAATTTGTGCATAGAATTCTAGTGGTGATAGTACCATTATTCTTCGGGATAATTGGAATTCTCGGTCTGATCGGGAATTTGCTGGTGGTCGTGGTAGTGGCGGCGAATCCTGGAATGAGGTCGACCACGAACATTCTAATCATCAACCTCGCCATAGCTGATCTGTTATTCGTTATGTTTTGTATACCGTTCACGGCCACCGACTTCGTATTACCATACTGGCCGTTTGGCAACGTCTGGTGCAAGATCGTTCAGTATATGATTATTGTCACGGCTTACGCTAGCGTTTACACCCTGGTACTGATGAGTCTCGACAGGTTAGTACGTCAAGATTATTTTTTGCGATACCAAGCTTTGACAGTGCTAACACACTTCCAAAATTATTGTATTGAAAATTTAATGTAGTTTATAAGCTATTATTTGTAATATCATAAAACGGTTCATTTTGAAGAATTAAACTGCGCGTAAAAGTTAGATGAAGCACCTGTAGGTACATTTGTGTGCAGATAATGACTATTAATGAGAATGAGTATACAAGATGATCTAGCTAGTAACAGAAAAAGAGAGAGAGAGAAGGCAAGAACAGTGGCTGATTCAGCTAGTGCCTAAAATTTGCAATTTAAAATACTATAACGAAAAATTAATAATAAAAGTGTAAGTGTCGGCTCAAAGAATAAAAAAATTTAATAGTGAAATAATTATAATGACATAATATACCATAATAGAAGTTATTGAGTTATTGGGATATTTACAATTGGTCAAATCAACTAACCACTGTTCACAATCGACTTTTGGAAGTCATTTTGACATTTTTATAGTTACGATGAAAAGACGAATGACCAGATCGACTAATTAGTAATTAGATTGCCTATAATTTTATTGACATATAACTATAATATTTCTTTTGTATTGTGATCACATAATCTTAAATAATAACTTTATTGTTTAGTGAATTTTTTACTTAAAAACTTGTAATATTAACAATTACACTCGAGAGGATCAAAATTTTTGGTTGAAACGTTTGCGTCTTAAACTGGAATTTAATTAAGGATTATGTCGTTTCAATAAACTGATATTGTGTATATCAATAATCGCGCGTAGACTCTTTTATGGCCTTCTAATTATAACAAAAAGTTTTTTTAGAAATAAAGTTCATTAATTTTTAGAAATAAAGTTCAATAATTATTAGTAAGTTTTTATTTTACGTAATATAATTTCTAAGATATGAGAGTTTAAATGTAGTCAATTACAAATAATGTTTCAATAGTCATTTGCTTGTATTAGTATGTGTGCTGAAGTGTGCGCTCACTAGCGTTTACTAAATTACCGCATATGCGACTCATGTACTGTATTCTAACATTCAATACCAGCGGAAAATCTTGTATAGTGCACATAACGTGTATGGACACGTGGTTATCTAATCTATAGTAATAAGCAGCCATATTTAAAGTAAACCTTTATTACCTTAAAAACTTCCGTCTAAAAAACAAATTTACAAATAATCTTTCTACTAAATTAAAAAAAAATTTGTTATAGTATTTTGAGTTGCAAATTTTAGGAAACACTGTATTAAATAAAAATAATATTCATCTCTCTGATATAGAGTAATAAAATTTAGTAAACGCTTCTCTACGTCAAATATATTGAAAATACGCACACGTATGATTTAAATTATATACAATACATACCATACGATTTATAACATCTACAACATTGTACGTATACAATAAGTACGCACAAATTTTCAAGTTTAATTTTAGGAAAGTGGAACATAGGCGAGTAAACGAAAATAGAGCAAAGAATAGAAGAGACCAAGGCCTGTTATGACAGTTTTTAAACAATAATTTTTAGAAGGAAGTAGACATAAGATTTTAAAATACCATATACGTTATAAATAATATATTCCTACATTTATTTATTTAAAAGAATGCATCACTGTACAAAAATAAGTTATTTTAATCAAAACTTCAAAAATATGACAATTAACATCGTACTCGAATTGATTGTTACACAGTTTCGAATTGTAGTAACATATTTTTTTATGAATAAAACAAAAAGTACAGATTTTGTTTCTATATGACTACATATATATATATATATATATACACGAGTTTGTGTGTGTGTGTGTGTGTGTGTGTGTGTGTGTGTGTGTGTTGTGTGTGAGTGAGTGAGTGAGTATATGATAAAATATACGAGCCGTATATTTTATCATCTTCTTCGATATTTTTTTAGTGAAATAGACATACGAGGGAAACCACTTAAAAAAAAAACGCATCTGCAATAGTACGTACCTCTCAAATAAGGTGATATAAAAAAATATCTTAATTCTAATTATCGTGTCATTTATATTTTTGTAAAAAATATATATATGTAAATAGAAGATTTTATTTACAAAAATTATGTTAGTGTTTTACAAGTTTTTCCTAAAAGTATGCTACCAGCATATTTTTCACTGAAAGATGCTCCTGACGCATAGCGCCAGCCACGCGATCGGCAGCTCGACCGTCGAGCGGCGAGCGGTAGTGGAGGGACAGTGGGCGTCGGTTCGGGAATCAGCTCGAAATGAGTAACTAATTTCGAGCACTGCTGTAAAGAATAAGCTGTAGCGTCTCTTTCACAATAATAAATAAAAAAGATGTTTTTAATGTGTTAAAAACTTCCAAAAATGTACTTGACGGGAGACGCTACCGTGTCTTTTGTTATTAAGGCCACAGCCATTTCCTACACAAGTTATTACGTTTTATCATGCCCATCGACATCGAATTAAAAATTTACGTGAATGTAGTTAATCGATCTTTTTTAATTGATTTTGTACATTCTACTTTCAGTCAGAACAACACGAAACTATAATGTGGTAAAAGGCGCTTTTCAGATCTCTTTTCTTAACTTCTTCTCTTAAGGCGAATATAAAGAAAGAAGCAAGAATTACTTTTTATAGTTGTTTTTAAATGTTAGTGTTCGGAGCATGGATTAACTTCGATGTAATTTAAAAATAGAACATCGGAGGTTGAGTTCCACATTTAAATTAACTTGCAAACTCTCAGTATAATTTTACGATAAATTGAAAAAATTACGGAATGACAGAAGATATTTTTTTCTTGTGCCTTTTATGTTACCATCTTTTAGAAAATTTTACTAAAATAAAAATGTAATTACCGTTGTTAATGATTCAAGCTATAATGATGATAATTTATCGGAAATAAGTCATTAGTTAAGATAGGGAATTGCTTGCAGATATCTAGCAGTCGTGCATCCGATCGCTTCGATGTCGTGGAGGACAGAGACTCATGCCATACACGCGATTTGCATTCTGTGGGTAATGATTTTAACGTTGTCCATCCCTGCCTTTGTGATCCACGGCAAGGTAAGCGTGCCGTGAAATGCGCCCCGATCGCAATATCTCAACGTTACATATTTAGTTGTTATATGATGCATCATGTATTTTTGTAGATTCACTACATGTTCGAAGGACAAAATTTGACAGCCTGCCGGATCCTGGATCAGTATGACTGGACTTCCTACCAGGTGCCCTTCTTCCTTTCAAGTTACGTGATGCCCCTGGTGTTAATATGCGTTTTCTACATGTTCATGCTAGTTAGGTTGTGGCGCAGTGTGCGCACTAGCGCCGAGAACCGACGTGGGAGGAGACGGGTCACCAGACTCGTTGTCATCGTTGTCGTTGTCTTCGCCTTTTGCTGGTGCCCTATACAGGTAAAAAGACCTGTCCGAAAGAGACGTTTTTCTTTGTTACCTTATTATCCATAATATCATATCCGTAACATCATGTTGCAGATGATACTGGTGCTTAAGTCTCTGAACATGTATCCGCTTACTACGGCGACTATAATGGTGCAGATAGTCAGTCATATCCTGGCCTACACCAACAGCTGTATTAATCCCTTCCTCTATGCCTTCTTGAGCGATCACTTCCGAAAAGCCTTCCGAAAGATCATCTATTGCAGGCCAACGGCAAACCTAGACAATCAGATGGGACCAGCAACGAGGACCACGAGAACTGGTAGTGCTGGTGATATTCTTTAGGTGAGAATTACCAACCTTAACGATTATACAGTGCAAATCATTTCAACAATATTGCAGCAATATTGTAATATTCCAGCAATAATGCAGTAATATTAAAAATGTTGCTGCAAGCTTCTATGATAATGTGAACTTTCATATAGAATATATCAATCTGTTCCTTTTGGATACCAATTGCATGATGTTGTGACAGTCGTAAACTACGACTGTCACAAATATTGCAATGTATATTTTTTTTACCTTATAAGCTTTATCGTTTGAAGTGTAATATTATTCTACTATTTAAAGGAGAATTTTAAAAACGCTTTTTTTTTATTACCTATCTTAACAAGCTTTATTTAAAGAACATTTCTTTTAATTTATTCGATAAATTTTCTCAAAATCTGCAAATTAAAAAAATAGTTCAGATAACAGCTTTCAATTGGTTTCAAGAGGGAAAGAAAGTGATTATCTTGATTGATCTTGAGGAGGTATCCTTAGGGGTTGGGACAAGGTTATCTAAAATTTTTTAAATAGAACCTCTCATTTTTTTATTACACATTTTTATAACTGACTTCAAGACACCTTTTGAAAACATTATAATAAAAAGTTCATATTATTATTTTAGAATAATAATTATTTTTTAATAAAATATGAACTTTATTATAGTGTTTTCGAAAGATCATATTATTATATGTATTGTATTATAAAAAGGAAAATGTTGTATAATGTTATTGTACAACGCGTATGTTATAGAAATGTCAATAAATAAAATCTTATATTCACATATATAATTTTAAAATCGATATTAACAAAAGAAGTGATAAGTCAGTTTTCTCGTTTAGTGCTTTGCATTGTGCCACTCCTGACCGCGCTAACTTTAGACGAAATGATTCGTTAATTTTAAACGCTTATAATTCAAAGGTTATTATAGTCTCATCATTTTAGTATTAGAATTTCCGTTTTAAAATAATATCAGAAATCTCTTTTTAAGCGTTGTTTTCGGATCTTTACAGGGTACTCTATATATGTATATTGAGTTGGAGAAAAAGTTTTTTACATATATGTAAAAAAAACCCTTTCTCAACCCACCATTTGTTGTTTCGATGGAGCAAAGTTTCAGCTTCAAGAATCTATTTTTTAATTGCAGTATGATTTTTTACGGTTATGAGCTATCAAAATCAGAATGTTCCTTAACTTACTTCGCGAATAACTTGAGAACGAAAAGTCATAGGAACAACTTTAAAAAATGATTTTGTAGGGAAAGTTTCAAGTCTTTATGATAGGTAGTCAAAAATTTTCGCAAATTTTTTTGAAGCACGTGAAAGAACTCATAAAACAAAAAGAAAAGTTTTTATCTTTTTAAGCTCGTAGTTTTTTTATATGTAAAAATTGCCAAACTCACAGAAACTAAAAAAATATAGTAATCTTTCAAAAGTAGAAACTTCAAACTTTAAAACCCTTTTCTTAAATTTAAATTTCGTTCATTTTTAACGAAGAGAATGTTGCAAAATAAATGTCCTTATGTAAAAAGACTTCTTCCTCAACTCAATATATGGCATACATAAACTGAAAATACAAATTTTTACATTTCAGATATTTATATTTTGTGCATATTACGAAGTTATATTATAAAGGGTCAGGTGATGTGTGCAGTTTGCCACTTTCTCCCTGTAAGATTTTCTAGAAAATATAAGATAGAATTTTGGAGACCCCCCCCCTCTCTCTCTCTCTCTCTCTCTCTCTCTCAGTCCTGTCCTTTTTGGCTGAAATTTTGCACCAGTTCATTGTTCTCTTCTCCTGGAAAGAAAAGGAAGAAAGATGAACTAGTGCAAAAGTTCAGTAAAAAAAGAACAGACCTCTTATAATAAGAGTTGCGAGACGAACCAACACGAACCGACTTTCATATGCAGGGTAGTAGTTTTAACAAAATCGATAACAGAGATATATATATATATATATATGTATTGTATCTCTGTCTAATCTTAATGCATTTTTAACTTAATAATCTAAACTTGCGTTGACAGAACGTATATGTATACGTTGTATTTTGTACTGACAGTTATTAAAAATGGTTCGGTATGCAGCCTCATTTTGCAATAATTCAGTAGCCAAAGGCTACATAATGAAAAGATTTCTTTGAAATGCCAAACGTGTTTTACGGACGAAAAATGTTAGCAAAAGATGTTAGGTAAATAGTGTGAAAAATTGGACGCTTGCAACAGTAAATTCTTTTCTCTGCAAGATTAAATCACATATAAGGATAAACAGTAGAAATAAACAACGTCGGTACCTTTGATCTTTTTCCGACGAGTTTTCAGACAAGTTTTCAGTCCGCACGCCATGTCTTTGGTAGCTAAGTATTGTATATATCAAATTGTATGAGGAATCATCGCCTGAACTCAACAAAAAAAGGACATAAAAAATCTTACCTTTCCAGAATCTTTCATCAAGTTGATGATCAGTTGGATACATTCACGCATAGTCACGTTGCTTCATATAAAATTAATTATTTTAATCAACTATTGTTTAGGAGATACAATAGTGCTTCATCGCTAAGACAAGCGCAATAATATGTCAGCGTGATAACAATAACGGAGAAACTATGGGTTTTCTACTTTAATTGGAATTGATGCCACCAAAAACATAGCCCGCTTCTGATACGTAAGCAAAAATAAAATCTGCATAACTGAATCAAAAACAGGGTCTTGTCCCTTCTGTATCCCTCCTTATACTGTGAGTGTTTGCATATTGTTAAAAAATTAGTAATGCATTGTTGAAATTTAAGAGTGTAGCACGAATATAGGTATTCAAATATAGACGGGAACTGTTAAAACATATCAGACCGATCAAAATGCAGCTCTCTTATGTCGTAACTTTTATTAGAGAGTTTCTAGACAGGACGTAATCAATAATGATATGGAAATAGAGAAAGAGGATGGCCCTCTATAGAGATTGGCGCCAGTAGAGCGTCGGTATACAGAAGGCACTAGAGTCGAGCCGAGGGAGAAAGATTTCAGATTCATTAAGACGTTCAAAGAGATTGAGATGTTCAGAGAGATTAAGAAACAGAAAGGTGTTTAATTGTTTTGTTTTTTCATATAATTTATACAGGGTGTTTGAGAAGTAATGAAAAGTTTTGTCATATAGGGGTAGAATGGACTAAACTGAGAAGAAAAGTCCTCTAACACCTTTACAATTTTCGCATTGGTTAACGAGATATTAATTTATAAAAATATCCAGCCGTGCGCTTGCATTTGGCGGTGGGCCAGGCGAAAATTTGGACATTTCTATAAATTAATATCTCGTTAACTATTGCGAAAATTGTAAAATGGTAGAGGACTTTTCTTTTCAGTTTAATTCATTCTATCCCTATGTGACAAAACTTTTCATTACTTCTCAAACATCCTGTATATAAAAGAAGCAATATATGGTATGCCTCTTTACTAAGAACCATTCCCCTAGTCAGCACTTCCCAACATATGCATCTTTCATATCTTAACTTGCCGTGTTGCTCGATTTTAATCATATATCCCTTATTCACATGCAGAATATCTTAATCCTCTTCGTAAACATGTTCAAAAGTGTCTGACACTCAAATCTGCACAGCAACGAGATTCCTCACGCTTGCAAGGAGACGTATTGAAATTTTAACGAGCTAACAGTAGCTATATGTTATATATTAAAGGGATATTGATTAGCGGTGGTTCCTCGTTATATCTTTCTGCATATGCGTTAATTATTTGCATACTGATTATCTCACGCTCGACTCTTGACCTTTCGTTTGATACAATTTACATTACATACGTTTGTACTCACACAAATATATCTCGATTAATTACAGAAAGAGAGAGAGATAACCCGAGCAAGTAGTCGACGCGGCTAATGTCTTGTACGAATCGATATGTACCGTAGCTTTAATTATTATCCAAGAGTATTTCCGTTTTTCTGACTGATTGTGAGTGAATGGGTGAATGGGGAAGAGGGAAGAGAGAGAGAGAGAGAAAACGCGGATATTCTAAAAATAATTAAATAAACGTATCCGCCACAATTCATTTTGCTCTGAATAGCAGTGAGATAAACAACGTGAAATTTTCAGCTAAAATTTTAAAAGCTCCACGAAATCGACGAAAATAACCATTTGTAAAGCTAGGCTGATTATTTACAAAATTAACTTTTTTCAAAGTTCTATGTATAAGATTTCTAATACAGTTTCAAAGTTCTTAATAGTTTTAAAAGACTATTAACTTAATAGTTTATAACTTAATAGTTTAAAAAACAATTCTAACCATTAAAGGCATGAAAATGCAATGCAAAGATAACAAGGATTAACTTCATGCAATCCTCTGTTATCGATACATACCATTTTTATTAGAATTTTGATAGATTTCATACTGTTTTAGAGTTTTAAGAAATAATTTGATATATTTTAGAAATAGTTCCGTTTAAAAAAGTACAAAAAGTGGGATAAATTACTTAAAAACTAATACCTCAAAATAATCGTAAATTGAAAAATATTAATTAAATGCAATTTTCTCATTAAGATTTTTGTATCTATTAACTATCATTAGAACTCACAGGTCTGTCCAAAATTTTTGTTAATGTTACAACTATCAAGTCGACACCTATATCATTTGTAATTTTTTAACTTAAATTTTAAAATTTAAATTTTTTTTTAATTTTTGGAATTAAATAATTCTATTGAGAATTCTAGATTGCTCCTGCGATCTATCAAAAATCCTATTAACAAAATCTGTAGAAGTGAAATCGAAAAAGTTACGATTGATTACAGATATAAACTTTGTTGTAAAATGAAAAGAAAAATTTTTAAAGAGTTTAATTTTATTGAGAGTTCTAAATATTATAGCTCCCACAGAGATCGATCAAAAGTCTTAATAACAAAAGATTGTAGAATTAAATGGAAATGTTATAAATTATAGATATGAACTTAATAAATGTAAAATTAAAAAAAGTTTTAAAGAGCTCTATAAAATCTGTTAAAAGTTCTGGATAGCCCTCACAAAGTTTTATAAAAAATCTTAATATAAAAATTGGATTAAACTAATACGTTTTAAATTGTTAGATACTATTATTTAGGTACAAATTTGTTGGATATACAATTACTTTGTTTCTTTCTCAAATGGAACTATTTCTGAAATAGATATATCAAGAACTTTAGAACTATATGAGATCTAACTAAAAGTTTAATGAAAAATTATTTATTTTGAAAATGAAAGTGCTACGTGAAGTTAGTTTCCCATATCTTTGAATTGCATTTTCTTTAATGACTAGAACTACTTTTAAGTTATCAAAAATTCTGGAACTATTGGAAATCTATACAAAACTATGTAAAAATTAATTTCTTAAATAATAGAGATTTAACTTCACAAGGATGCAAAATAGCTCTGTTGCTGTTGGAACCAAAAAAAAGATAATACATATCATTTCTTTCTGATTCTCTTTGTCTCTTTTGTTTGTTCATCGTGTCATTGCCTTTTGTCTTTCACGACTTCTTATACCGAGAAATCACCATGCTACCAATGTACATTTACGTTCCGGTTAAATATTCATCAACTTCGCGTTTTACACCATTATTATACACTACCCGCAGAAATTAAAGCATCATCCCTCACACCTTCAAAAAATGGATAAACTTTAAATGAGTGTAACTTCTACCAAAATGGTCAAAATGAGACTTAAAAAAAGCATTTTATAGCTTAAAATCTAACAGATATTCAAAATGTTTGTACATACCTCGGTGGTCTAATAGGACGTTTCGCACCGGAATGTAAGAGATCCGAGTTCGACTCCCGGTCGAGGTTAAACGAGTTTAAGAAACATAAGCACAGTAAATCGATATTGAGTTTTTATAAACTAAATTCTAAAAAGGGGGATTCTCAAAACTAGCACATAATTATTATATTACAAGGGACATTCTCAAAACTAGCACATAATTATTATATTACAATCTAACAGATATAAACAAGAATACGAATGAAAAAAATGCCAGTACAATTTATCGAAATTGTGCAAAAATATTACAATGTGTGTCTTATTATATTTTCATATGTCTTAGACGATTATGCAAGTAGGCTTCATCTCCCTGCGAGAGCTTTTAAGCAAATATATTCAGAGAGCTTGTGGAAGCATTAACGGTGATTAGTGGCCAATATTCAGTGTGTCCTAAATTTCTCCGATACCATGGAGGAAGCACTGTGCCTCAGTATCTTCTTATAGAAGCTACTCTATTTTGTAACGACAGCACATCTATCCACATTCAATGATACTTATCAGAAACACTCGATCATTTTCTTAAGACGATATTTCAAAGTCGGACAAAGAAAAAAGGAAATTAAAGAATACATTTTTTTAATTAAAGAGAGGAATAGATTGTTTAAAATATATGATATATAAATATAGCTTAACTAATGAAAAATTAAAATAAATATGTAAAGAAGGGCTACATGCCAGAAATAACAGAGTTAATGTACACTAATAAAAATAAAATTAAAAATAGCGCTATATATAGATAAAAGTTACAGACGTTTTGATTCTGATTGGGTCATTTTCAATGTTAAACATTTAATAAAAATAAGTATAAACATAGTCAGAATATTAAAACAGTTAAAAATTAAAAATAATAATTAGAGAATAATACAGATTTTTATAAATCAATAAAACGATGACATAAATTGTCCAGCAATGATATTAAATCTAAAATATTGCTTATTTTTAAAAAATGTATGCAAAAGGTAAATATGATTTATCGTTGATATCATCATTATAAACATCTTTTTTTAATTAAAAAGTTACAAGTAGTCGCAATAGATAGAAGCGGTGAGATAATGAATCTGTTAGTATGCGAAAAAATAATTAATATCTTGATAAAAAAGAAAAAAACAAGAGTAAGCAATACAATATAATATAAATATATAAATAAAATTAGAATTGTAAAAATATACGAAAGTGTAGAAAAAATAAAAATAAATTAGAATAAATATAAGTGTAAAAACAAATTACCTTAGTGAACGTATATGAGCAATAGTTATAATATCAGAGATTATTTAAATCGACAATGTTCGAAATGTACAACACACACGTATGTCCATTTTTGTTTAATGCATTTCACTAAAAAATACATTAAAAACTGTAATGAAAATATAAAATTAGAACTGTCAAAATAATTAAAAATGATTTCAACAGCATTTTACATTAAGGAGTATATGCCACATTGATAAATGGATACATTTTCTGTTACATTTTATAATATAAGTTTCATTAAATAAGTTTACATTTTATAATATAAACTAGTTTTATCTAACTAAATAAAATCTGAATTGAAGAAACTTACACTATTTATGAACTATTACGTAATATCAGTTGTGTTATCAAGCAAAAATATTTTATCAATAGCGTATTTGAATTACCTATCTATTAATCGAATTACGTAATTTAAGTTTTTGCTTACACCAAGAATGAACTAACATTAGAAAAACGTTTATCAAATCTAACTTTAAATTTAAAAATAGTATAGGTTTAAATGTGTGTGTGTGTGTGTGTGTGTGTGTGTGTGTGTGTGTGTGTGTGTGTGTGAAATAAATTAAATTGAAGATAAGAAAACCTTTCTCTATATATAATACACGCACATATACATACAGTGACTTACTTATTTTTAATTTAAATTCTAACTTTATGATAATATGTATAATTTTAAATTTTACACGAACACCTTGCATTGGTTTATATTACTCTTCCATACTTTATTTTAATTATAATCTGCCAATCCTTATTAGATTTACGATTTTTATATTGTCAAAAATTTATTACAAACATTTTTTTGAGTTATTTTAGGAATTGTAAATACAGAAACAGTTCTTAAAACACGCTTCTTGAAGATATTATAATATGCAATAGATAATAACTAAACTAATAGCACGATAACCTAATGTGCTTGCATATCGTAATAAGTACAAATAAATTACAGTTTAATGATCCATATTCATTTTCGGTCTATAGTTGTGAAATCAATATGCAAACGCCGATTATTTTAATACATATTTACGATTAGAATTATAACTAATATCGAAATTGTAAGCAAAATCGCATTCGTAATATGTTTTTGTAAAACATATAAAAATTTTTAAGTGTTTATACCTTTATACAATATCTTCACAGACAGCTTGTTACTAGCCATAAGATTTACGAGAATCCGTAGATATTTACAAATAATCGTACGTCTTACATATACATAAAATTAGGTTACTAGTCATACGTTCTTACAAGATTTACGAGAACGAGTTACGAGTCTTACGATTCTGCTTAGAATTGGCCTACAAATTTAAAAACCAAATAAGGTAAATGTCTCAATTAATGACTGTCCTAATATATTGTCTTAAATGGTGACAATCGTGGTGTGTGTGTATGTGTGAGACTCTTTCTTAATAAATCAATTAATATAGATCAAGATTTATTTTAAAAAATGTGTTAGTATTAAAATTGTATACATATATTATCCACTATAACGAATTTTAATTAAAATTAAATGCTTTTGTAAACGCTAAAATAATGTTCGGAATTAGTGGCTTATTTTGAGCCGATTCTTGAAGTCCACTGTCCCCACACTACCGCTGGTTGCTCGATGGTTGTACCGCTGATCCCGCGATTGCTGTATATTAGCGCTTTGCCTCAAAAAACTCTCAGTGAAAAAAATGCTGGTAGCGTAACTTTAGGAAAAACTTGTAAAACATTTTTCTTTTAACATAATTTTTGTAAATAAAATCTTTTATTATTTACGTATATATTTTTGCAAAAATATAAATGACAATAATGTACGATAATTAGAATTAAGATATTTTTTAACATCATCTTCGAGGTACTATTGCAGATGCGTTTTTTAAAAAGTGGTTCGCCCCTATGTCTATTCCACTAAAAAAATGTCGAAGAAGATAATAAAATATACGGCTTGAGAGTAAAATATTTTAATATATGTAGGATTTTGTAAACTAAATTCGATATAAATTTACACGATGCATGAACGATTGTCAGTAATTCGATGCTGACTGACTCGCTAACTGGCTACTTCCGCCCTCTCCCTTTTTCTTCTCTCACACTAGCACTTGGCGCTACAGTAACCAGGGATGCGCTCCGAATCCGTCTTCTACATATAGAGGGAAGCCTCCTATTATGTGATAAGCGCTTAATACAAGATAGCGACTTTTCTGCTAAATTAATAAACGCTATCTGTTGAGATTCCACCATAAAATTGCTCTTGGATTGAAAACTGTTTAGTGGAAAATTCATTGTTGAATCATGCCTATAATCGTTGTAAAAGTTTAGAATTTGGATGTCTTCAAGTTTCATTGAGAGAGATGAGTCTTTAATCTTTGTTTATTATATAATAAGTAAATGTTTGATAATAAATTTTTCATGTAGTGATAGAGTAAGATCGTACTAATAGAAAAATATGGAATATGTTGAATTGTTTACTTAAAGAAGTTAAATTTGATGATCGTAAGGCTGTAAGATGTAATACTTGTAATATGAGATACCTAGATAGGGTATTTCTAATATGAAATAATCTATACTAAAGTATAAATGTTATTGTACAATAATAAAAAACATAACCGGAATGAACATTAAGGGTCTGTTTCTGCGATATTTCGTTCCAACTACCTGAAGACAGGTCCTGATGAGTACAATGTATCGCATGCTCAATTTGCGCGCACACATGCTGTACTCGTTTGTATTTTAGAAACATTAAATAAAGTTTTTTTAATTGTAATACTGATGTACCTTGCGCTTTCTTATCGATTTCTCGGAGTATCTCATATTAGGAGCACAATTTTTTATGTTGTGATTTGTTCACCTTTTACATTTCTATAATTAAAAAAAAAAAGAATTTGAATTACATTATACATAACATTATCTTAAAGCTTATTAAATTCCTTTCAAAATGGCTTATTATTTTTTTAAATTCTGCTTACAAACTTCTAACATTTACTTAAAATAAACTCAGTATCTCATAATAAAAGTCTTTCCTCTAATATTAGAATATTTTACTCTCGAGCTGTATATTTTATCATCTTTGATATTTTTTTTAGTGGAATAGACATACAGGAAAAACCACTTAAAAAAAACACATCTGCAATAGTACCTCAAAGATGATGTAAAAAAACATCTTAATTCAAATTATCGTCGACACCCTTAGGAGCGTGCCACAAGTCGAACACGTGTGAGGGAGGGGGGCTCAGATCTGTCAGAGTACCATATGAAACTTTATGTGACACCTGAGATAATTTGTGTTTATTTAGTCTTTTGTAACTTTTTTTTAGGTCGACGAATTTAATGGGAAGGTACTTTGCGGTCTCGAAGCAGTATTGGAAAAGAAAACAAATTTAATTAAATTTTATCAGAATTATAAGAAAAAGGGAGAACTAACATTTATTAATATTCCTTTTACATACTATTGATTCTAATATTAAGATTTGAATACATACGTGTAACTATATGTTTAGAGTCGAATTTGCTGTGTTGTATTCGCAGGTGTTAAATCAAATGCGGACCTGTAGTAAATATGAACAAAAATTTGTGCGTGTGTGTGAGTGTTTGTACGTTACATAACATTATTATTATTCAAGATACAATTTGTAAGTTATTTATGAGTGAGTGTATGTATGAGTACGTTAGGAAGGCTATGAATAGAGAGGAGTACGGAGATGTAGAATGGTTGAAGGAGCGTTTTAATGTAGAAGATGATGAGAGGGATGGGATGACATTATTAAAAATGAAAATAAGAAGGGAAGAGAGGAAAGAAAGGATAGAGAGGGTGGATAGGAGGTACTGCTCGGGACATGTGTAGGGATAAGGGATTCCTTACGTATACTATGACAGATTGTTCTGGAGACGGGGAAGAAAAAAGGGTGTAATTGATGATATTCATCATTTGTATTTTAGAGAGGTAGCAGGAAATGGGACTGACAAGGGTAAAAGAGCGATCGGACGGGTTCAGGTTGCGGTTCTGGATCAAAAGCAGGTTCAGGGGAATAGGTGAAGGAATATCGAAAGAGGCTTTTTGTAAGAGGATCTATAGTCATGGATGAAGAAGGTGGAAAGGAGGAGAATTCAATTGTGTTAAAGATTTCGCGCAATATTTAGTTTGTATAAACTTGGAGGCGATTTTGGCGCCTACGGCTTCTACTCTGTTTCCCCGACTTAGACGATGCTGTCCTTTGCTGTTATTATGACGCACTAAAATAAGCTTCTTGTCACGAATAGGCGACAAAGGAGTAAAGAAAGTCGGGAATGTGTCTATCCAGGAGATAGTCCTCAGCTGATTCCTCGGCGAATTGAGTCGGTTAGGTCGAGTCACATGGGCATTCATAACTTGTGCTAATTAAAACCGCACTGAATTTATGCATTTTAATTTGTATATGCAATGTACTTAGTAACTACTGGTGTAAGGCAAAGCTGAAGAGCAAACACTAATGAAAAAAAACTCTCTAATACTCAGAACTTAAGCAGATGATAAAAAATCTCCTTGAAGTCCAAATAAAACACGGTTTTTATAGGGATTCCCTTTGGTCAGTCAGGTTCGAATTGGTGAAGTTTTCTTGGGAGGCATTATTTATGTAAGGGTATACAATAAATAAATAATTAAAAAAAATTTTTTTATTATAGTTATAAAGTACGTATACTTTTAAAATTATTCAATTTTCATTGTAAAATTTTTTTTCTATTTCTTATAGTTTCGAAGATATTCGCTTCGAAAGAGAAAAATCGATTTTTTTCAAAGGGGTGTTTCATCCCTTAAAAGTGCGTATGAGCCCATATAAAAAAATATGTGTCGCTTATTTTTATCTGGAGAACAACATACTAAAAACTCATTAAAATCGGAGTGTAATACTTGGGTTTATTTGTGAGAACAATTTTCACCAGTTCATGATTCACAGCGCTGTCATCGATCTTGATTTCGCAATCAGAAAACAGTGTCAATCTTGCGAAAATGTGAATGTAAAAGAATCATTTTGTATAAAATTTACTTAAGTCGTAGAGGAAATTATCTCAAATTATATAGTCAATTATTCTTTTTATATTCAACTCCGTTACGTCTGTTTTACAATAGAATCGCAAGTCATAAGTTGTAAGAAATTGGTCGATCACAATTGAATCTGACAAAAATAATTGACTATAATTGTTTCTTACGGTTTATAGCTTGCGATTCTATATTGTAGAACAGGCTTTTCTGATATACACGATATTTAATATATACTGTAGATTAAAAGAATGTTTACAGAAAAATGTTTGCAGCAAGGATTTATAAGTATTATCGTGACGCGTTATTCACGAACGAGTGCGTGGTGATATGTACACAATGTTACAGGATGTGCGATAGTATACGTAGTATGGGTGTATTAACTATGCGTAGGAGCCCGTGAAGATAACGTACGCGTTGAATCATCGTATCTGAATTGAATTTCGCATTTTCTCACGAACAGTTAATCTTATATAACTATTTGATATCATATCATTATTGGTGACAGAGATTTATTTAACTTTGATTTATCAGCTATTAATTATATTTACACTTTGTTTTTCCATGTTTGAGTGATGAACGTCCTGTTTAAAGGTAATTATGATAAATTTCTTTTGTGTGTGTGTGTGTGTCTATAAAACACAGTTAATAATAAGTAATATTGTCTGTTTTTATCATGCAATGTTTTTATTAAGCTATAAAAAAAAGTTGGAAAAAATTTAAAACTTTTTAACATTTAAATAAATCTATTTATGGAAGCGAAATCATGGAAATAACCGCAACTAACTTTTTTTATTTTTATTAAATAATTTTATATAAAATTTATGACAGGAAACCATGCTTATGTTGGACGTTTGATAAATATTGAGAGAGAGAGAGAGAGAGAGAGAGAGAGAGAGAGAGAGAGAGAGAGAGAACTCAATTATTTATTTAATTTTGATACATTTACACTATTTGCAGGTACGTAAACATAATCAGATATTTTTTAGAATAAAAGCAACAATTTTATTAAACAGAGAAGGAAGGAATGTATGACGAATGAAAGATAAATACAATAATAGTATCCTGTTTTAAAATAATGTAATTATTTATATTTATTCTTCTCGAAATTATTTGTTTTAATAAGGAAGGTGAATTTTTAAAACATGTATGAAGTTCTCAGCAATTAAAATAAAATTTAATTTTTCTTATTAATATTTCTCATGATATATGTACAGGATGTCTCGAGAGTTTTTTCCAATCGCTTTTGTGTAGATAGAGCGGACTAAACTAACAATAAGTCGAATAGTCCTGTATCACTTTGCAAATTTCGCAATGGTTAACGAGATATTAATTTTTAAAGATAGCTGAATATTAGTCTTTAACTCTTTAATAATTTTTTTCTCAAATGCTATCAACTTTATAGAAAAACTGCTAGGGACAAAAATTATGTATCTTTTTCTTATAAAACTCTAAAATCTTTTTCAGAATTTTTTGTTAATTTTTAGTACTGCATTTTCTTATTGGTAACTATTTTTACTAACATAAGAAATACAGTATTCAAAAATTCTGGAAAAATTCTGAAAAAATATTCAGAATTTTATGAGAAGAAAATAAACAATTTTTATCTCTCGCTATTTTTCTGTAAAGTTGATAGTATTTGAGAAAAAAAATTATTGAAGATTATATTCCTCAATATTCTTCTATCTTCAAAAATTAGTATCTCGTTAAGCATTGCAAAATTTGCAAAATGATACAGGACTTTTCGACTCAGTTTAGTCCGTTCTATCTTCACAAAAACGATTAGAAGAAACGAGATACCCTATATACGAACTCAAAATTGAGTTTCTTCCACTGTTTATACTTTGTTTATTGTTAAAAATTCATTTAATTGCTACATTACTTCTTAAAAGCAGTAATACATATCCTCTGATTTTATTTTGCAATATTTTTAGCGGATATTTTTTGCTACTTTTGTTAAAATTGGGACATTCTGATATGGTAGACACGGATTCCGCTAAAATAGATACCTATCTTAAAATGCTACATTTTATCCGAGATTGTTGGGCTGTTTAACCCGCTAGGTCTTTTGGGCCCAGTCGTCTAAACGCAAAGTTCATCATACAGGAATTGTGGCAATCCCGGTATTCAGTAGGATGAATCAGTTTCCCTAGATATTTGAAATCGATGGTTAACATTTAAATCTCAGTTAGAATCTCTAAATCAACTGTATGTCTCTTTTGATTCGTCAAATTTAGTGCAGACGTGCGATTAGTACAAGTATTCGCACGAAGCTTGGGTCTAATAAACCATTCTGAATTACTCTAAATCGAGGATCGCCCATATTAAGACTACTTCTTTGCCGCGAATTATTTGCAACCCTACTACTAACATGTTTAGTGATCAAGGTAAAGGATGATATAGACTTAATAGCCATTCCTCTGGTCAGACTTCACCATCACCTTAAACTGGGTAGCATCGCCGTTCCGAAAATGGACAGTGTTTGTTGCCAACAGGATAGGCGAGATTTAACTTTTCAAGGAAATTAGGGACTTGCATAACGTCAGATCATCCAACAACCCCGCCGACATTTTATCGCGTGGGTTGAACCCGCTTGACTTGGCAAATCTATGTGGTGGGATGGACTCTCTTTCTTGTAGAAGGACGACGAGTAATGGCCAAATAGCACAGTCGTTCATTTGGATGACGACATCACTGAACAAAGGGAAATACAATAATATCGGCCGTGGTAAACGAGCTGTTGATTAATCATTCGGGTTTAAATAGAATTTGCCGTATCATCTCGATCCTATTTGAGGCTTTCTAAGGAACGCGCGGAATCATAAAGCATACGTATCTGCTATTGTCTGCCTCACCACGAGGGCGGTGCACTTAGAGCCGGTAAGAGCACATCTTATGCCTTTATTTCGCTTTCACGCGGTTCATCTTGAGGTAAACCGTTTTACATGTGTTCCGACAATGGCACCGCTTTTTTCGGAGCTCAAGAAGCTGCACGAATTCTTTTGTGATCAACAATCTGATATTCAATCCTTCTTATACGATCAAGGGATTAAATGGACTTTCATTCCGCTAAACACCTCATACGTTGACGAACTTTGGGAAGCCGCGGTCAAATCCGCGAAATATCACATAACGCGTATCGTTAGCAAGACTCATTTGACTTTCGAGAAACTCCAAATCGTATTGCGCAAAATCGATCCGATTCTTAATTCCCGTCCTATCTCGCTATTAATCGTGAACTCCAATAATCTCGCCTATCTCACTCCCAGTCACTTTTTAGTTGGCACCGCACTTAACAGTTTCCCTTGCAGCGATCTAAGCAACGTCAATGAAAATCGGCTAGTGCGTTGATAGCGGATCAAGCAAATCAGGTAGCATTTCTGGTGCAGGAAAAGTGTCGAGTACCTACACACCTTGCAGGAACGTTCGAAGTGGAGGAGGATTAGCAAGAGCCCTCAGATACTCCCCAACCAATTAGTGCTGATTAAACGCAACCAAACTTAGCCACGTTGCAATGAACTCCGGAACGCACATACATATATGTACATACATATACATATCCTATACTCTATTAAAAATTTCAATATAAACAATGCTGACGGCATCTGTGTCAGTTTATAAGTTCAAACCATTTTTCCTCGATTAATGTATTATAACATTTCCGAAATTATGCGTTTATTGTAAAAAGATTTCACATCCAAAATCTCGACATTGTCCCAATCAAAGTTGTAACCATGATACAACCTATGGTCTGTATTAACAGAATGGAAACCTAGCTACGAATATATTTCCAGTATTCCGATAATCTGGTTTTTAATTTTCTGCCAAGTGTAATCCACATAGGATTCATTATAATCAAGACAATTGATTTTGTGAACGACGTTCTTTTTTAAAGTATTGGAAAGAGGATTATTGAGGATCTTGATGAAAATCTTCATTTTATTTAAGCTGAAAAAAAAGAAATCTTTTGACACAATCTATTAAATTTTTTAATTTATTGGAAATCCCATCAATGAACGGAAAACCATTTAATCTTTTCTTTCTGTATGTTATTATAGATGATCTTTTAATATTGGAATTACATATTTTTATTAATATTTTGATCCTCATATTGTTAAAAATGAAATCCAAGAAATAATCATTGTATAATAAAATTTTAACAACAAGGTTCAAATTCTATTTGTGAAATTCCGTTTATATTTTCATGTGATGTCAAACTTGATTAAAAAATTAAAACACATTTAGTTGATTCGTTTTCTTTTAATTTTAAGAAACTTTGAAGTGTCCTAGGGGACTTTCCCCCATATCTATAAGAAAAAATACTGTGAACCTATAAAAACGTTTCAACTATCTAACAATAAGTTTAAAATCATTCGTTTCTGTTCCAAGATATGATATAAAAAAGTTTTCAATATAATAATACATTTTATGAAAAAAAAATGACTTTCAATAAGTAGAAATATATTATTAAATTATGAACTGTTTTATATCATATCTGATGTTATAAAATGATTTTACACTTTAAGTTAAGTTGTCCTTATCATATCTTCAGATAAGAATGATTAGATAGATAATTTTGCTTTATAACTATACAATATCAAATATTTTTTTATTTCATATTTAATATATTTTGTACCATATCTGGTGATAAAAATAATTTTAAACTTATTCGAGCTGTTTTTACGCATTTGACAAATTTGTGTTAATTTAATACTTTTTATATGTCCTTCCAAAGTTTTTATAAAAACACGAGCTAAATACATATGTTAGAAAGTAGCACAAATGTTATATAAACAATGAGTATAGAAAATGTAATACTGACACAATTTGAAAGCAAATCGTAAAAGCTATATGTATATTTTTTCAGTAAAATTAACATTCCTTATATATTATGTTGAATATTAATTTATTTATCTTAGAATTTATACTTTAAAATGCTTATTCTTATTATGTTACTTGTTTAGTTATCCATATATTATGTTATTTTGACAATAAGAAATATTGAACATCAATTTAACACTAGACCGTGGCACGGTGGGCTGGGGGCAGCTGGACAAAAATCAATTTTTCGACCTATTCCCAAATTAGTTTTGATTTTTACTGTTGTTTTCCTTATTTCTTCAGGTAACTTTCCCATAAATATAACATTTTTAATGGCGTTTTTATCACTCATTTATTAATGTCAATGTAATCTTTGAGAAAATCTGCTTTATGAGATGGTTTTTTTTCCTTCAATTTACAATTTGACCAAGAGAGAACTTTGACTTATTGACTTTATATTTTATAATTATTGTTTTAAATTGTTATATTAATTTTTAAATTAATGTTTTGTATATATTATTGAGACTGAAGAGGACTACAGTAAGAGTCGAAAGGTTTCGCTTAAAATTTAAATTGTGAAATTATTATAATAAAGTTGGTCAACTGTTTTACATCGTTTGCTTGTTTATAATACCGAAATTTAATATCTTAATTTGTCGTTTTAAAACATAACAAACGTTATCTTAGTACTTATATTTTGATGCAACAATTTATATAAAAAATAAATTTTTCTTAATAATTCTAAGTATCAGATCTCATGCAAACAACATTTTTTAATGTCCCATGAATTTTTTTAATGCAAAATAATCATCAGTTATAAAATATTATGTTACAATTAATCTTAATTGTCCTATAAAAGCAGTAATAAAATGAAAAAGTCATCTTTTTTTTTAAATATTTAGACTCTTCAACATTCTTCTATATTCTAACTGCACGTATTTTGTTTGTTAATATACAAATTTTAAAATCGCGTAAAAAGACCGTGCGCCTACAAAAATAATAATGCTTTATTAATTAATAGTGCTTTAATTGAACCTTTAATCACCATGCTTCTGTTTTCCAGCGCATTTAGAAACAAATTAGTTCATAGAATTTTGTGACAATGCAAATGGTTTCTTATATCTTTTTTATCTTGATTTAAAATACAAAATGAAAGAATATGGGATAAATTCAAGCCATTTTATTTGAACTGATCGGTTCTGAATTTTGTAATTTTGGATAGATCGTTATAAAATTTTAAATTTTGAGTTTAAATTCGAGTTTGGCTATTCAAAAAATCTATAAATTTAGAGTTCTGTTTGGAATTTTTAATTTTTTATGCTTTTTTATACTAATAATAATACTTTTTCATTGCACATCGTCCACCATTTTAAATTTCTGAATTTTGAGCTCAAATTCGAATTCAGCAACTTAAAAAAACCTATTTGAGTCGTGTTTTGTTCAGAATTTGGAAGAATTCGATTTTTGTCTTGAAAAGTGAGCTTTCGATCCATTGTGCACGGGTCTAAATTAACCCAATCGCAGTTTCAGATAATTCTAGATTTTTACTAGATAATTCTGGAGGAAGATTTGTTACTATAAAAGTAAAACTATAATTTGTAATTCACTACGATTATTTGAAAAGTCACAAAAATTTAAAGTTTAACATTCAAATTAACTGAAAAAGAAGGAATTATTAGATGTGTTAAAAATGCGGTTCTAATGTTAGATTAACGCAAAATATTCAAATAATATAATCATACTATATTAAATTAAAATTCGCATATGTTGAAAATTAAATGCAAAATTTACTTTTAATTGCAGACCACGTATTTTTAATATAAATACAAAACATTTTTTACTCCATTCAACAATTCCTTAAAATGATTCAATTTTACATAAAATAGTACTTATTGTTAACAATAATTAAAAATAAATAACATTTTGGACTTTTCCATTCGTAAGGATAAGCGCAATTGGACATACGCGTGCATTTTGCGTTTATTCTTAATAATTATAATATGCCACATATGTATATCAGAATATTCTGATTATTAATAACAATCAGAAATATTCATACTGTTTCGCAGAGTCATCATTCTGTTTAAAAAAATTAATCTACTGAAAGAAATTTTTATCAGAAAGGACTACACTACAAATTTTATGCTATGATATGATATACCGTTAAGTGATCTATGATATCGCCTTAATGATAATAGTGTAGCCTTCCTTTAGCCGTATTATTTCCCGCTATTGACCTCAATTCAACGCTTATCTTCTGCGCTGGATAAATGGCACGGTGGCGAATACACTTTTCTTTCCGAAATTTGCATAGTACGCACCGTGCACGTAATCAACGACCGGCCGGGGGAAGTCGCCCACTCGCCGAACAGGCGTTATCGGTAAACTCACGCTCATGCAACGCAGATATAACTGATCAGCAAGTACGCGCTCGGTTATAGTGTCCGAGATACGGGGGCAGAAACTTGGTTCATTCTTTACTGAAGTCGATTACGAGCGCTTTTATGAGATTAACGGATTTTGTTTACTTTACCATACACGATCGACTAGTATTAAATCTGCGTGTTGTATCGAATACAACGGAACATGATCGTCGCGGTTCTGATAATTTCCCTTGTAATCGGCCTGAGCAATGCAGCGTCGGTCGCGCGTGTCATCCGCGCCGCCTCCCCTGGACCAGTAGATGTCTGTGATAGGTGAGTGAAAATCAAGAGCTGCTTACAATCAAAGAAATAGGGATAATTCCAATATATCATAAACTGTGTATTTTATATTATATGATTTCTAATAGATTGAAATTCTTATTCTCTGTTCCTAGTTCCTTATTCCTTTTATTCTGTGCAGCTCTTCACAGACTATGGTGTAGTCTAGTAACTATACTACATTATACAATATAATGTACTAGACCGCTACTTCCTTATACAAAGTGTCTCAAACCTACGAAATTGTCTCTCGTGAACAGATAGAGCGGATTTAATTGAATTAAAAAGTTATCTAACATTTTGCAATTTTCACAATAGATAATAAAATATTAATTTCTAAAAATCGACTAATAAATACGTGTCCATTTAGTCTAAACGCGGCGCGATACAACCATTTATCGCGAGGAAATGTCTTCTTTCGCTGTTCATGCGTTGCTTAGAAATTGCAAAATAGTGAAGGACATTTTAACTCAGTTTAGTTCGCTCTATCTATTCACGAGAGATGATTCCATAAATCTAAGGCATCTTGTATACAGTATCTAAAAATTGTCTCCAAAAGTTATCAAAAATTATATACTATATATACGTAACATAAAGAGCTATGTGAAATAGTTGATGTAATGCTATTGGTTGATGTAATAGTAAATGTAAACGTAAGGTATATGCAGGGAATGGAAGTAACTCGTTACTTGTAACGAAGTTACAGTTACAAGTTACTTTTTTGGTAACTTTACTGGTAACTGCGTTACTTTCTTTTTTTGGTAACTGTAACGGTAACGAGTTACATTTTTTGGGTAACGGTAACGAAATTTACAGTTACTTTTGTCGTTACTTTGCACACGATTGAATACGGTTCGATTGGATACATGCTATTTATAGCGCTTATCAATAAGACTTGAAAGCCCTTAGACATTCGGCCGTTATGATTCAGTAATTATTTTACACTTCTATCTTCTATGTAATACATAGGACATACAAATATTTCAATTTGCTGCATATTTTACAGGTTTTAGAATTACAAAATTGTGTTTAAAAAAAATTAAAAAATAAATTAAATAATAGTAAAATGAG
>NW_017279979.1:44040-75856 GCF_001594065.2 Cyphomyrmex costatus
AAAAAAAAATGCAAAAGTACATTTTTAAATTGATTTTAAAAAAGTAACGGAAAAGTAACGAAAAGTTATTTTTCAAGTAACGGTAACTGTAACGAGTTACTTTTAAAAAGCGATAACTGTAACTGTAACTAGTTACATTTTTTACTCGGTAACGAGTAACTGTAACTAGTTATTTTTAAAAAGTAACTTTCCATTCCCTGGGTATATGTATGTAACTTGTACCACACACGTGTACCAGTGTATCCCTTAAATGTCCCTTTAACATCGCACATGAATTTAATACATATTTTTGGGAGCTGTATATGTGAGGTTTGAGGCAAATTAACAGTTTAGTGTTATCTATGGGAGTCTGTGGTTAATGCGCAGCTAAACACATAATTAAATCATAATGATATCATAAGATGCCATTCTGACTTCATAAGTCACTTAAAAATGAATTAATACATATAAGTAACAAATAAGGTTATGATGATATCTTTATGATGTTATTATGATTTCTGCTTGGATTTCGCGTGTACGTTAAGCAAAGCCAAAGAGCTCTCATCATCTCTCCGTTTCGTCGGTCTTATGTAATATTGTCCAAATGAGTCAACAATTTCTCTTCTTTGGTAATCTTCTTTGATAATCACACAAAGAATTACGCGAAATATCTAAAAAAAATACATCAAGGTTTGGATGAATCAGAACTGAGAATAACTTTGTTATACTATCAGAATTATTATGTAGAGTGTTCAAACATAATGAGTAATGCCGCAAGGAATTTTGACATTTAATAAATTTGAACGTTCTACATAAGTATTTTTATGGTCAACTACAATTATTTTCACATCTGTACATAACTAAATTTCTAAATATTTTAGCAAAATCGTTTCCTCTGTGCATTTATAAGGTATATATTTTTAAGTGACAAAATAAATGCGGATTTAGGATGAGTTCATACAAAATATTCTTGGTACCATTAAAGCTTTTGCGATCGCTTGGACCATTTATCGAGCCCTTATTCGACAGTCAGGTCATTTGCAGTAGGTGAAACTTTCGCCATTGTCTCGAGGACACAATTACACTCCTCGTCAGAATACTTATCGCACACTACAAAAGATAACTTCTTGATGAATGTTTATACAATTCTCTCCTGATATGTACTTTCATATCATTTGCTACTTTCGACAGAACATAAAACTGCTTTTTTACAATTTATTTACAGCTTGATCAAGCAAATAGGGGAATACTCAAACATATTGTGCACATTGTTAATGATTCTAGTTTACTTAATTATATATGGTATTAAGCTGGTATTTAAAGTAGTTTTTCAGTAGAAATTAGGAAGGCTAATAAAGTTATTACTTATTAATAAAGTTCCATTAATTGATTAGTCTCTTCCATGATTATTCGATAATGTAAAATTAATTGTTAAAGATAATTCAAGCATTATTATGTGTACAATTAATTAATTAATTAATATATTTACTCTGGTATATGATAAATTAAAGAAGTGTATTCTGTACTTATATATTTTATAATAGCAGTATTTTTTAGCTATATTGTAATAGACTAGAAAAATGTACTTGCATCGCTATCAACTTTTAAGGAAGTTGATCGTTTAATATTATCGCATTTTCTACAATTTGTCCTCTTTATACTACTATTTGCTTTTTCAAACCATGGCTATAGGTACAAGGACAGTATTCTATCGTTTTAACGATATCTTCTAATCTAAATATTCTAAATATTCTAATTTTGTAAGACAGAAATGTTAATAAATAAATATAATTAAATTGTATGTAATTAAAGATTTTTAAACGTAGAATTGGAATTAAATTCTTATTTTAAAATTGAGAAATTTAATATTATCTTAACTTTTAATTTCTTTAGAGATAATGGAACAAACAAATGTTTACATTTGCTTTATCTTAAGAAACGTATACCATTTATGATTTTATATCGAATAGAATCATTATCAATTCGGAAAATTAGGGTACTGTGATAATTGCTTATCTGCTAGTAATCTGACAACGTTCGTATACATTCGCACTTGAAAAGTAAAACGATCGATAAAATCGCGAGTGAAAGTCATTTGTTTTCTTTCGATTTTACGTGAAATTTTTCATATAAAGTTTATTGATGGCTTATTGAATATTTATTAATAACAATATAATTTTTCATTAAATGCATGCAGAAGTTTTAGTGTTTTTTTTTTAATTTTCTTTTATTTATACGTAAAGAAATACTTTCTTTTATTTTTTTCGATCAAATCGTATAATTGACGATAATAGTATTCGGTATTAATGGTTTCACTTAATTTAATTAATATGTACATTATTTAAATATATTGTTTTTCTTTTCGTAAATATTGTTAAGTGTAATATTACAGTTAACAATTTCTTCTCGAATTGTATTAATAGCTATAATAGGCAAAATATTGAAAACAGTATAGATAATAAAAAGCATTTCATTATATATATGTTAGAAACAGTCTATTCAAGTTTTTATTAAAATTTTGTGTTGAACTTTTAATGTATGTATCCAAGTGTTAATTTAACACACTGGCATTATGTTATTTTAATACAGCTGTGTGCAAGTATTAGGCATTTACAATTTTTTCGTATTTTACAAAAAGTTAAATATCTCGGCGAAAGAAATCTCAGTGAGGTTTCTGACCACGCATTTTAAAGCGTAAAAATAGAGCTTTATAAATGTTTGAATCTTTTATCTATGATATTTTGTTCGTAAATTACATCGGATGTTTCAGACCACATATACTATCCCTTTAATTTTACAAGATAAGGTCTAATCGAAAAAGTGTTCAAACAAAAGTTGTAAAGTTTAAAAAGTCTATATATATTTACTGATATTATAAGTTTAACCTTGGATGGCGTAGCCAAAATCAGATTAAGGTCACGTCGATTTTTTAAAATAAAAACCTCTATTTTTATTATATATTCTTGTAGATTATCTCAAGAACTTTTCGAAATACTACATATAACAAAAATAATTAATGAAAAAAAATTTTGTTATGATGTTTTAAAAAGTTCTTGAGATAAGCTACAGGAATATATGTAATAAAAAAAGGGATTTCCATTTACAAAAATCGATGTGGCTTGATCTGATTTTGGCGACCCCAGGTCAAATAATGAAAAAAAAAAACCAATAAATAGATTTTTTAAATTCTATAATTTTTTCCTGAATTATTTTTCGATTGGACGTTATCCTGCAAAGATAAAAGGTGATGTAGAGAGAGAGAGAAGAGAGAGAGGTGGTCTAAAACACATAAAATTAAAAAATATCTTTGCAATCTTTTTGTTTTACTTTAAAGCGCTACAGTTTAAACATCAACAAATAAAATTTAATATAAAAGTATATTAAACTAGTTTCTTTAAAATGTTTTTTGAAAAAAAGTGATACAATAATTTTTCGCAAAGATATTGAACTTTTTATAACGTAAACTTTTATATTGTATGTAAAAACTTTTACTTCTAAAATGCTTTTCAGTTTTGAAACTAATATATTAATACTAAAAATATTAATCAAGCACATTATAACAAATATTTTTTTATTTTCTTTCCGTATACTTTTTAGTTTTAAAATTAAGAAACATTTCACAATGTATTTAATTATTAAGTTACAATTATTACTATTATCAGTAAAAAGCGTTGGGTTCTACTAGACACATTTTTTTAAATTTCTCACTAAGTTTATATTGTAAAGTATTGCCAGACCGTTTTAATTCATAAACAAGATGTAGACGACGTACCTCCTTTGTTTTCATTATCTTCGAACATTAATGGTTACTTCATGACACTCGTAAATTATTGTACGTGCTTGTATGTGTGCTATTTCAAACCTATTCCAAATTTATTTTCAAATTATCATGTTGCAATACTAACAATAAGTATAATAAATAGAAAGTACAATGAATGGAAAGATATAGGAAAGAATACAAGTATTCTCTAAAATGAATTTATTTCTACTGTACAATTTATATTGTCTTTCAAATATTTTATGTTCAACAATATTATCTATGAACAAATATTTGATGGGATTTGAAATATTCTCTATAATTGCTAATTTAGTATTGCAAGATTTAGAAGAAAAAGCACTCAATTCAGTAAATTTGGATTTGTCATTTTATTATCGATATATAGATGCCATAGTTTTAGCAGCACCTAAAGATTAACGAAATTGTCAACGTTTTTAATAGTTTTCATATTCATGTCGTTTACAATTTATGTCATCACATAGTTAAATTAGAAAAATCAATTATAATTTGAATTTTTTGACAGTAAGGGATGATACGATTTTTGTTAATTGGTTCCATAAAAAGACATTTTTAAGTGGATAATTTTGTAATTTAGTCATTCCTCTGAGTTTAATTAATCAAAGATGCTGATTTATTTCTTCACTCTGAATTATCTCGTAATTGTTTTTATTGTTGAAATAAATCATCTATGTATATATGATATGTATATATTTTATCAATTTACCTCCTGGGAAACTACTCTGTATTTTTTCAATAACAATTGTTTTGATTTGTTACTATCCGCAACTTCATTGACACAGTCAAATAATACTTCGACAAAATTTCGTATTGCAAACATCGATGCGTTATACAAACGTTAAATTTTAATTTACTTAATTGTCAATGTTTGATCATTACAGTTTTCATGTTATTATATTGTTTGTATTTGTTTCTGTATTGATTTTCAGCCAAGTTTACTGTGAAGGATCTTTGTTACATACGGTGCAGCTTGCTGGAATTTTTAACGACAGCAAAACCTTTGTGGACCTTTATCAATTACACGATCCAAATATAACCATCGAAAAGTAAGTTACTACAAAAACGAGAAAATTGAGACTTACAGAACGTAATATCTTTTTCTCTTTTTAAAAAAGGTGATAAAAAAATGAACGTTTTTATGGTTCCATATCATATTTTTCTCAATGCACTCAGTCTATTCATTTGTACGGATTTTATATGACTGGATAAAAAATAAGGGTGAACATTTATTTTTACATAGCCTCCTCCAAATGACTTCCAATAGTTCTGACTCTAACTTTGATGTTGATATTGATGTTTAAGGAGATCAAAACCATTGACCTTTCTTGATGCTTTTTCTCGCTACTTGTTAAAAAGACGATTTTGCTCTCCGATGAAACAAACTCTCTGCTTTAAAAACATAAATTATCTTTTTATATATTTTTTTGTCTTAAGAGCAGAGAATTTTTATTTTTAAAGTAGATAATACTTTAGTGTATATAATCTTATCTTCTTTATACTTTTTACATTAATTAAAGTGGAAAAACTTTTTTAAGATAATGGCTTTCTTATTAACAGGTACAACTTCCTATAATAGATATACATACTTAAAATAATATCGATTACGGTGCAATATGCGTGCTACTCTATCTCGTTTTGATATATTACAAGAACATTATATATACTACATAACTGAGCTTTTATATTCAAAGGACGATACAATTTTAATAAATGAATATCATAATTCTTTCAAATAGCCTCTTTGTATAATAAATATTCCTGTATCAGTTAGTAATAAATAAATAGTGAAATGTCATTAAAATATATTTGAGTTTTTAATAACTTTTTACAAGTAGCAATTACTGCAATAGATCAATGACCTTGACCTCCTTAAAGGTCTAAGTAAGTCAGAAATAATTTAAGATTGGCAATGTAAAGATAAAGTTTTATTGTATATTGTTTTTACATAATAAAATCACTACATTTAGGTAAAAAAGATAAACTTTTAAATAAATTAAAGAAATGTATAAATATTTAATTTTTTACAAGTTATAAGAGAATCGAATCTGAAAATAATATTACAAGGCAAATATTTAATAATCGTTTTTTACGTGTTCCAACAATACAAATCTAACCGAGTTTATAAAATGTTTTATTAAATTTCTTCTTAAAATATACTTACTTGAATGTTTTTTAATGTGATAAATACACGTTTCTTTATAAAAATTAAAATTCTGTGTATGTATGCGTAAAGGGTGCTAAAGTGAAGCCCAAACTTTGACGTGATCGTTGTTTTATCTATAAAATGTGTTACATCGATATATTTTTATTACGACATAATAACAATTACGTCATCAATATTTTATTCTTACGCATACACACACATAAATTTTTATAGAACAATAGTGTTATAATTAGACGTCTAATTAGACGAGAATAAGTCTAATTATAAGAACTCCATACTGTTTGTGTAAACTACTAATCTGTTATGCACAATTTTGTAAATACAGATTGTAAAACGATTTGCTTTTATATCAAGCAAATGTTGTTAGGCTATTAATAGTTTTGACGCCATATTGAAATGGTAAAGAAGATCTGAATGTAAACAATTTTTTTCATTTTTGTTATAAGTTTGACCTCACATACGTATTAATGCGTATATATATACTGAAAAAATAATCTGGTTAAATTAAATAATAATTCTAGTGGTAAATGTGGACGCGAGATTCAGAATTTTTTAGTTAAATCTATTATTATTTAACTCTAGTTAAAACATTAGAATTTTGATTGATATAATTGTTCTAGTAGAAATAAGAATTCTAATAAATTTTACTAAAAATATTGTATCAATCAGAATTCCCCCCTCCCCCAATTATTTTAAACTTCTATCTGATTATCTAAAATTCTAATAAATTTAATTATAAAATTCTGATTCGTCTATTTTTAATCAGAAACTTTTTTGAGTGTACTCGAAAATTCTGGAAAAGGATTTTTAAATCTGTAAAAAAAAGAAAAATAATTGTTATACAAAAATTATTGCGATCAATTGGTGAAATAGACGACTTTAAAATCTCCTGAAGGGGAAGCTGCAGCGATGGCGATTATCACGAATTATCGCAATCAAAATTTTCGAGTTGGCTTTACGGATTACACAATCCTTTACGGAATTAAAATACGTACAGATAGAAAGTGCGGATATATTGATCTCACAAAAAAAGTAAAAATTCAAAGAATTCATTTACTCTTGACTTGTATAGTTGTCACCTAAGATTAAAGTTTGCTTAATATAATAATAGTTTTATAGTTTATATTATGTATAACATAAGTATTTAACAGACCTCAGATTACTTATCTACAAAACAAACAATACTAAATTTGTAAAACTAAGAAAAACTGACAGCATAGAAAAAAATTATATTAAACGTGATTCATGTATACACGTACACGTAAGTACGCTTAGCAAAGATTCAGTAAACAAAGCAGTGATCGTATCTAGCAATAAGTGCTCGATCTTGCAAGAGGTGACGCTGTAACATGTTAGCTAAAGATAAATGTATGCAATTGAATGAGATAGAATGAACATAAAACACTGATTTAGAGCTATTGCTAACGATATTAATTTGGAATTAAAAAGTTTATATAGATATATGGTGTACACATGGTGTTTCGTGAGACTTCTCCAATTGCGCATAGGAAGATAGATAACATAAATGAAATAAACATAAAAGTCCTGTATTGTTTAGCGATATTTCGTAATAATAATCGAGATATTCATTTTTGTAGTTGTACTAATGAGAACACGCTGAAAGAAGTACTCCTTTACTGGTTTAGCCTGGCCGAATTTGTCAAACAAACATACACTATTCGTAATTCATTTATCTATATGAAATTATTGCTGTTTAGTCTTTGGTATTCTGTAAAATCAATAGAATTCAGTAAAAAATCAAATGAACAATTATTTGGTAAGTCATACTTTATCCTAAACAATAAAAGTTATCAGATGTGAAAGATATTAAAATTACATTCTACCAAGTAGTAATATCTTTACTATAGGAATATGTTAATTACATTTTTTTTCTTTTATATTTCCTTTAAAAGGCTTTATTTCAATCTCTTAAAAGGGTAACAGTAATTTTAATTAAATAAAAACTTAAAAAAAAGGTAAAGAAGACGCTAAGAGTGTGTGCTCCGTGAAAAACTACCAACGTACTTTCTTTACTATTATGTAACGTATCTTTTAAAAGTAAAACCCAAGGGGTACTACTTTCATTTAACTGATACGTTAAACTTTGACGAAGTAAAACCCTAGTGATACAATACGTATCCTTCTGTATGAGATACGAAGAAGCCGGTATCTTTCCCATGAGAGCAAAAGTATTTCGCGTCTGTAGATATATATGCGATTAAATTTATTATTAACCTTTTTGAAAAAAGCCTTTTAAGGGAAATATAAAAGAAAAGAAATATGACATACTTCTTGGTAAAGATATCTAATAGGAGAATACATTTCCTGAAGACAAAATTGCTAACTCGATCCGAATTTCTTATTAGATAGATATCGTATCGTGGTATATTGGATGTCGTACGCTGTCTGAGGCCTTAAGCCTGTTCTACAATAGGATCGTAAGCCGTAAGAAATTAACCAATCATAATCGATTGTTCTTTTTATATTCAACTGTGATTGGCCAATTTTTTATGGCTTACGACTTACAATTTTATTGTAGAATAAGCATTAGGCTTGTTATACAATAGACCGTATGTTGGCATCGTGAGCCATATGTCGTAAGACTTGATCAATTACAATTGAATGTGAGGAGAATACTCAAATGTGATAGTCCGTTCTCTCTACGGCTTACAGCTCACTACACCAACATATAGCGTATTGTATAACAGACCTTACACAAGTAGCCTACACAGAGTAGGAATTTGTAAACCGTAAAAAATTAGCCAATCATAATTGAATATGACAAAAATAATATATCGACTATAATTGATTAATTTCTTACTGTTTACGAATTACGATTTTGTTGTGTAACAGCCCTGAATCTTACTATACTATACATATAATACTACATAAACAATGTTTCTGATGCATCCTATTGTGGCGATCTCAACTTCATACTTATTTATACTGGCATTGAAGACCATAAAGATTTCTGTTTTACAGCCGCACGTTTGTAACCGTATACACACACATGTACACACACATTCATCTTTTAGGCTCACATGTTTTATCTGCAAATTTTTATAAAAAAAGACAATATTTCCTTAGTAACTGTTACTTGACAATACAAATAAATATTTACATTATTTATTCACATCTATTTGTAATTCACACAAAATATATCTTGTTGTAAATCCCCAAATAAAGCTTTTTATTCTGAAGCTGAAAAGTCTAGTCTTTACGTAGCAAGTACCCATAAATTGGTGATCCCGACGTGATCTGAAGCAGGAGTGACCTTTGATTGGTTTTTTTGAATCGACGAGAGCTTAATTTTTATGTTGGTTTGCGGTTGAGATTCAGCGTTCACGGCACATCATTAAGGAAAATTCTTTATGTTGCCCGTGGGACTTCCATTAAAACTCCCGATGTTCAGACAACTTCTGGATGTTTGTGAAGTACCGATTTTTCAGGATGACGAATCACGAGGAGCTAACTTTCGGAGCGCTAAACCACTTCAATCCGGTGAGTTAAGGTCAAGACAAATAGATTCTAATGTGAATTTCGATTTATAAAACTTCCGACGTTTTGGCATAAATATCCTTTTACGCCAACTTTAATTTACTCATTCGAAAAGTAAATGTTTAGTGTACAGAATCCGTTCGAATGATGTTAAGTTCAACTCAGACTTCGTCATTTAGATGAACAAGTGCTTTTAACGGTTTCTGATATCATTGAGAATACTTTTGAAAAAGATAAATACGTTTGTTTAAAAACGCTCTCATTGACCGGTTCACCGATTTTGAAGAGAATAGACTTAGACAGTTTTTAACGGGGATTGAATTTAACGACAAGAAACTTTCCGATTTACTACGCGAAATTAAACAGCGTGCGAAAGTGCGCGAAAGGTCCATGCATATTCGAATTTTGGAGTACATATCATACGTATTATTCCGAACACTAGACGTTTTGCATCCTATTTTAGATATGAATTTTTTGGGTTTTACTAATTGTTATCAGAAATATGTATACGTTTTATTGATAACATTACAGGTTTTTCGCGTCTTGGAAGTATTTCGCTAATTAATCACAATTTGCACAACTTTGAATTCTATCTACTAGAAATTTTTAGCTAAATTTTCGAATTTGACTAGGTTTACGGCAATTTCTACTGTTAAAAACTATAGTGTGGAACATTATATTGTAACAAAAGGTCGATATTGTAACATCAGCCGATTTTCCCTGCTCCTAGACGATTGTCTTATAAAAAATTAAAATTTACAGAATTTATGTTTATAGTGGAGCAAGGTATTTGTCAAACTTCAAGCAGCATTTGGATGGCACCACTTTATATGGTTCCTAAATCGGACAATTCTCGGCGACTAAGCAGTGATTATTGTACATTTAAGTACAGCTACTATCTCGGATAGGTACTCTTTACCTTTTCTTCAAAATCGATCTCGTTAAGGCGTATTATCAAGTTTCAATAGCAAAAGAAGACATTTACAAAACTGCTGTTAAACTTCATTTGGTCTTTTTGAATTTTTAGTAATACCTTTTGGTTTACCCAATGCGCGCTGCTTAGATTTAACGTTTAATGAATAACATTTTAGGTAGTTTAAATTTTTTATTTCTTAGACGATATTTTAATTGCATCTACTAATGAAGAGAAACATCTTATATATTTACGCATTATTTTTGAACGAATCCAACATTCTGGTTTAACGATCAAAGTCTCTATACGTCTTTTCGGAGTGTCGAAAATCCCTTTTCTCGGATATTTAGTTTCTAGCCAGGGAATTAAATCAATGCGGCAGTCTGCAACAATGAGCTCAACAACTCTTCAAGATGAGCGAGAAAGAGGTTTATCCGTCCGTTGCGAAACGGATCATAATTAAATTTTTGAACGAAAAAGGGAAGTGGGGATTCGGCTTGTTGAAATTCTCCGTAGATTAATTACATCAACACAAAATTCGGGAAATCAACTCACAGTCTCGTGTATTCTTTTGGCATAAGACTCTTTGGAGGGCGAGAGAGAATCGAAAATGAGAGTCACTATCGCTGTCCCAGGACGAGTCTAACGGAAGATAATATTTCTCCGTTTCGTGATCTTCTGGAGACCGACCGACGCATTACAATGCCGAAATTGCTGCTCATCTTGGAAACAGTTATGACAAGAGAGTATCCAAAAATCATCTCAGATAAGCTGGGATACAGAAAAGTGTCAGCTCGTTGAGTCCCACGTCTTCTCACAAAGCAGTGCAAAAATGTTCATATCAAACGTGTCAAAAATTGAAGCAAATTTTCTGGGTTGAACACCCTCCTATAGCTCAGACTTAAGTCCATGTGACTTTGATGAGAAGCTTCTAGTTAGATGGAGAAAATGCGTTTCCAAAGCAGGAGATTGTATAGAACGATAAAAAAATGTTTTGTATTTTTATTCCATATAAAAGAAATTTTTTTTAAACAAATTTTCGTTTATATTTGATCCTATAATTCACACAATATATATCTTGTTGTAAATCCTCGAATAAAGCTTTTTATTCTGAAGCTGTGAAAAGTTTAGTCCTTACGTATATCCACACTATCAGCGTCTCTAACGTCATTTTGCGCCAGATACTGCAACCATATATTCTAAGCTGGTTGACGAAAATAGCAGACAATAACAGATGACTTATCTAACTATACCATATACTTTGCGCGAAATTACGAGTTGCGGAAGACCGAGATTACTTAATCTCAATAACGGTTGAACTGATCGAGTTGTATATATGCTTAATCGATAGCTTACATCCTGAGTGTATAATACTTGCTCTTGTTTTTCATATACGTGTACCTACATGTAGAGATACGCGCGTAAAGTCCGGATCTGAAAAGTTACTGGTACACTCGGGATGTGAGCTATTGATTAAGTATGTTATATATACAACTCGATCAGTTTAACCGTTATTGAGATTCAGTAATTTCGGTCTCCGGCAATTCACAAAGTATTATCACAATATACGGTATAGTATATGCTGCGCTTATCTTTTACGCCTAGAGACTACTGTGTCTTTTTCTTCTTCTGGTTAATGGATTTCTGGTTTCACAAAAGTAAATCATAGTGACGCTTCCAAAGTGAGCTCATTGGATTAAAAAGAGTCAAAATCATCTTTTCTGACATTGACTACGCCAATTGCGCGTCGGAAAGGTGTGAGAACTGAGAAGCGCACTTTTGATCGATGCTTATCCATGCCGCACTGTGCTAGCTAGCCTGTGTGAAGCTGGCCCCCCAATATTAAAAAATCGATTTTTTTTTCTTCATGCATTCGTTTGCTCATCGTTTGCTCACGAATGCTCAGTTGGAATTTTCGTTTGCTCACCCTTAGTTCAAAAGATTTGTGAGCAAACGATGAGCAAACGGATGCCAAAAAAAAAAAATGATTTTTTAATTCGATACCAAAACATAATTTTCTTGTATCTTTTGAACTAAGGGTGAGCAAACAAAAATTCCAACTGAGCATTCGTGAGCAAACGATGAGCAAACAAATGTATAAAGAAAAAAATCGATTTTTTAATATTGGGGGGTCAGCTTCACACGGGTGCTAGCTGGGCTATACTTCGAGCGGCCGGAATGTTTCTCTCGGCATGCTCTCATTAGTACAATTGAGGGGATGGACGGAATAAAGGCCTAATTAAAAAATCTCGATTTTGATTAAAAATTAAAATAATTTGCTACTTTCTTATTATATAACAAATGGGAATAGTATTAATTGTATATTTATGTAATGTCTTTGAAAAGTTACACATTTAATATTTCTCTATTATAATCAATATTTAAAACGTTATTTACAATTTAAAAAATGCATTCAGTTTCTTTTTTCGAATATTGATCATATTTGTTGATCATTATATATAGGAATCGATAGAAAGAAAAAACTATGAACTACAAAAATGTTTTTTATCTTCACACTCTTGCAGAAGAAATACAAAATGAATATGGAATATACTTTACTTTTATACTTAATTGTATAAATAAGTTAATTTAGATGAAAATTATGCGGGACTTCGGAAAAAATACCATCAGGATGAATTTTTGCACAGACCTTTATTTTTGCATAAAATTGAAGGAGAAAAAGTTTACCACTGGACAGTGACACTGCCAAGAAAAATAATTAAACAAATAGAGCTCAAATTTCAGATTTTTGCAAATATCTCGATAAATATCAATTTTATCAAGAAAATATAAGAGAAGAAAATTAAAGAGCGGAAAATTTTACACCGAAAAGGTTCTGTAAGTTTTTGTCGTACGAGCAATACTTTTCACATAAAAAATTATGTAAGATGTGCTTTGCGCAGCCAAGCGAAATGAAGCGTCGTTTAATGCGCGTACAGAAAATATCATAACGAATTAAAAAATTTAAACATATTATCGTACAAAAATCGGCGAAAACGTGTTGGAAAGTTGAAATCTTCAGTTTTTTAATGGAATTGGTTTCGTTATTCTACGACAATTTTTAACAATTCGACAATTGATTAAATAATACATGCAATTTTTGTCTTTTTTCATAAATCAGCTATAAGTCAGTATCAAATTATTTTTAAAAAATCAAAATACTCCATATTTATTAATATAATTACACTGGTAACGTAGAAATATGTGTACGACGTAGCATATTATACAATGTAAACGACCGCAATATCATTAGAGTTTTGTAAAGCATTGTACGAGTGGTGGAAATTTGGAGGGGATGGCCTATAAGGGTTTTTCCGGTAATTTCTTCTGCCGCGAACACAGGATACACTTTGTTATTTCTGAATGACATTCCTACATAACAAAAACAATCTTTATTATATCTCAATGTAGATCTACGGACAATAGCCCAACTCGATTAAGGCTCTTTTTCCATAGATTATATCATTTTCACTACCATAGGACAATCGAAATGAGTTTATATTTTACTAAGGTAAGCAACATCAATTCTTTGTTTATTTGCACTAATCTTCGAAAAAAGGATCTAAGTAGAATTATATGCCTTTATTTCGAGCAACCCCTCAATTACAAAAATTAATATATCTCGACTATTATTGTAAATATCACTAAACGATAGGGTACTTTTCTGTTTGTTTTGATCCCATCTATTTTCCTGTGCGCGATTGTAGAAGTCTCGCGGAATACCCTGTATGCACACACACGCGCGCGCGTACGCACAGAGAGTGGACACCTAAAACAAAACACCGGAATATCTCGAAAATTCAACACAGTAAAGGCCTCTGTATACGGTCAGTAATATTGTCAGTATATATTAACGAATACTGATAATATTATTGATTATGTGTGGTTAATATTAATGGATTGACGTAGAATACTGACAATGATTTGAATATATGGTAAATACATGCTTTTTCCGTAAAATCCATGTTGCCATAGTTAATAATATACGTCAAATCACGTCATACTTAAGTGAAATATTACCAATAATACCTGATCGTATAAGATTGTATAAACTAATGCATACTGTCAGTAATACTGATCAGTAATACTGACTCAGTATTACTGACCGTGTAGAGAGGCCTTTAAGGAAAAATGTTTCAAAAATTATATGATTCGAAAAAGGACAAATAATGATAAAATTACTTTTGAAAAACCCAATTCTCAGAAAGATATTCTGTTTTGTTTCAATCGCGGTACCCATACATACAGCACACTAACGTTGAATCAATATCTCAGGAACGTTGCAACATTATAACATTGCGGCAACATCTGTAAATTTAATTTTAAAGGGACGTCACAGAAATATTCTGATCACTTCAGTATTTTTGTTCCACTTTTGTTTAAATGTTAAAGGATATGATGTATAGGCAAGTTCCTCCTATACATTCGAAATTTTATCATAAACAGTTTTATCATAAACAGCTAGATTAAATTACCAATTAATTTAATAATAAACTCGCATTGTTTACATAGAATTTCAATGTTTAAAAACAATTATAGATAATATTCATTGTTTACCTTAACATGATATTTTGCTCTTTGTAAATAATTGTTAAGCTTTACAAGGATTATATGTGCAGTCTATAATCGGCAGTAGTGGTAAGGTTGACATATAAAGATAAGACACATCGAGAATAAGATAATTTTTCGGTATAATAGGACATAGAGTAAGTTCGTAAGCAATAAGAGAGTAGAACGAAGGAATTGGATTTCAACCATTCACTTATGGATTTACTTTACATCCTATTATACTGGAAAATCAGCTTACTTGCAACGTGCCTTACAGCCTTACCACTACTACTACTGCTAATTATAGATGACCCTCTACATGCAAGCTCCGCGTTAAATTGCTATACGTACAGAGATATTTATGATTTCCTTTCTATGAGGCTGCATCCACTTTTATTCGATTTGAGTTTCGGAAATTCTTCACATTCTTTTTCATTTTCGTGCGACTCGAGTTTCGAAAATGCTTCAAATTCTTTTTCACCGCGCAGGATTACGCTCTTCTGCAACGTTATTGCAATAACAAAAACAATATGAATAACGGGTTGAGTACTAGGATTACATGAAGTGTCATGTTCGGGATTATCGGATTCGCGTCTGTTTCTGTAGACGTATCATATAATCCTGTAATCTCATAACATTCAACACATCATATAATGTAGGTACATATATATTATATATATTAGGTTAGGGAAAAAGTTTTTTTTACGTATAATATATATAAATGGACCTTTATTTTATGATAGTTTTGTTAAAAATGAACTAAATTTATATTAAAAAAGAAAAGACTTTTTAAAGTTTAAAATTTTTACTTTTAAAAGGTTACTACACACAATACTATATATTTTTTATTTTTAACTATTGATGATGGTCTAAAATAGACTGAAACGTTTAGATCATTTTTGTATATTTCTAAATCAAAATAAATAATTTTGCCATCAAGATCCGGTGTGTGGTTGCATGCTTTTTCTATTTTTTAATTTTTTAGTTTCAGTGAGTTTGGTAAATTTATATGTATACCCAGTGAGAAATGACAATGGAATCAACGTCGAATCGATGTCAATTTGACGTCAATTTGATGATTTCGAAGTCGAATTGACATCAATTCGATGTCGATTTCATCATCATTTCTCACTGGATAGAAACCTACGAGCTAAAAAAGATGAAGAATTTTCTTTTCATTTTGTGGATCTTTTATGTGCCTAAAAAAAATTTGCAAAAATTTTCGACTACCTATCGTGAAAGCTTGCTTTTCCCAGAAAATCATTTAAAAAAAATTCTTATGATTTTTTGTTTCTGAGTTATTTATGGGTTAATATTACACAAAACATATGCCATATGAAATTATAAATAGAATTGTTACATTGAAATTTGAATCAAATTATAAAGTGAGTTTTGTATAAAAGAATTTTATTATAGTACAGAAACTTTTAAAATCACTCGTAAAGCCAGAGAAAGAGAAAGAGTGTACCTACTGAATACACTGTAAGTGAATCAGAGCTAATTTAATTCGGTTTGTGTTAGCTTTAACGCTTTGATGAAGGCTACCAACAACTCTCCTAATCGCACCACGGTAGCTGCGTTCGTCGCGGAAAACTTTGCTATGCAGGACGAACTGGATAATTCAACATTACCGGACTGGAAGGAAAATCCTGCCATTTTAAAATCCATCAAGGACCTGCGATATCGCGAATGGGCAAAACGTTTGAACTACATTTGGAATACTTTGGCAAGAAAGATAAATAACGATGTGATGGTCAATCCGCAGCGGCACAGTTTGATCTACGTAAATAACACTTTCGTCATTCCCGGTGGACGATTTAAAGGTAATTTTTCCGCGCACAGATTGGAATTCGGTTTTCAGTTTTAAATTCAACAAGCCAACGTCATTTAATTTTTTCATCAGTAAGATGTTTCTATCAAATAAAATGATTGTTTAGCGGATTTATTCGAACCAGATTTACACATTTTTTAAACATTTTTACTGACATGCATAAAAAGTATTTCCGGATATTAAATTCTTCTAAATATTAAATTCTTAAATTCTTGAATATTAAAAGCATTTAACTTTGCTTTTTTATATTCTTGACTTACAACTTCTTCTTTGGATTACATAAACAAAAATTTCGTATTTTATGAACTTTAAGAAGAGTTGCGTCTGTAAAAGCTTTTCATTCTTGATAGCGATAATGTTGATAATTTTTGTTTAAGAACTACTTAACTATTTTTGTTGATATACGTTGGTAGTAGTAAAAGAAGTGGTTTACTTTTTGTGTTTATACCGCTGAGAGTTAAGTGATAATATTTTTTATTATACATGCATATGTAGGATTCAACAGAAATGCATATGCTTTTCCTTTATAATACCTACTCTCGTGCACGAACTCAATTCTAGCAGAAGAAATACAGAAAATTATCAATTCAATATCTCTATTTCAAAATTACAATTTGCAAAAATACATTCGATTGACAAAATGCTTTGCTTCATTGTTCAGTAATGACGCCGCTAATGCTGTTCTCGCTCCTGTCAGTATGGGATCGCGTAATCCCATACATACACACGCACGCACTCACGCACGCACACAAATATGTATACATATTGTGTATATACAGGGTGTAACAGAGCGATCGAACCAGGCTAATTTCTTGAAAAATATGCATTTTCTTGAAAAAATGTTTCAGACAAAAGCTTTTTTTCAAGGGAGACATAAAATGTGGTATCATTGGTTAGACCCTTGATGACGTTGTCAAGATTAGGGCAAGATCACGTTGAATTTTTTAAATGAAACGCCCTATTTTTCATTATATATTCTTGTAGCTTACTTCGAGAACTTTTTAAAACACTAAGAATAAACTCTTTTTTATTAAGTACTTTTCGAGTTATAAGGCTTGAAAGTTACAGTACCGCCGGCATTAACATTAACCTAAGGTGTACTACGTGGAGGTTGTCCGGTCGGATTACCTTCGAATTTTGGGGCATCCTGTTACATTATGCGTGTTGCTTCTACATAATATGCAGAAAATTAAAAAAATTCAATGTTGTGCAAGAGATAAGAAACTTATGAAATAAAAGACCAAATTTTGCTACAGAGTTTTATTACTGGGATAGCTACTGGATAATCGAGGGACTCTTGTTATGCGACATGCACGAAACCGTTAAAGGAATGATTGAGAATTTCCTCTCTATCGTAGAGAAATACGGTTTCGTACCGAATGGTGGCAGAGTTTATTACTTATCGCGAAGTCAACCACCCTTGTTAATACCAATGGTACGTACTACCGGACAATGTCCACGTTTCTGATATCTTTGTATCAAAACGTTTGAATCTTGTATTTATATAAAGATCCATCCTAAGGAATCTTCTCCGTATAATGTACTATCTCTCTCTCTCACTCTCTCTCTCTCTCTCTCTCTCTCTCTCTCTCTCTCTCTCTCTCTCTCTATCTCTCTCTCTCTCTCTCTCTCTCTCTCTCTCTCTTTCTTTCTCTCTCTTAGAACAATTTCTTGAAGAACTCAGAATCTGTTTTGCCTCAAACGGCACGAATATTTTTAGGTCGCAAAGTATTACGACTACACAAAGGATCGAAAATTTCTGAAGAAAAATATAGCAATCCTTGAAAAGGAGTTTGAATATTGGCGAAACGAAAAAACGGTAGATGTAACAAAGAATGGTAAAACTTATAAGATGGCGCATTATGTGGTAAACAGCCGCGGACCTCGACCAGAAAGTTACAAGTAAGAACTTTTCATAAAAGATATTTTTACAAAGATATTGTTAAGAAATTTCTTAGGTGAATATACATTGCCAAAAGGTACAACATATCAAAATTTCAGACAATTCCACCGAAACCCAATTTCCATAAGATTACGGTGGGGGTCCTTTTGCGTGAGACCTCGAAAAGTTTATGATAAAAAAAAATAATTATCGTTGCTTTCATATTTTGCTGGGTTAGATTTCCACGAAGGTCACCCTTGTATCACTCCATTTCTATTATTTATCGAACGTTAAACAAGGATGACGTGATACCTGGGGAATAGGATTTTAAAATTAATTTGAATTTAATGTTATCCGGATATTCATTTATTCGGATTATCCGTAGATTCGAATTTTTTAAGATATCCGAATCTCAATCCGAATAGTAAAACTTAAAAGTCAAATCCAAATCCGGATTGATAGCAAATTTATATCGAATTTGACTGGCCGACTTTATTTACCTCATCTCTATTTTATTGATGTTTGATATTTGATTATAAAATTAATAAGAATGTTTAAGTTTTAAAAGATTACACTACGATTCTTTATGTAATTTAAAATTTTTTCAATTTTCTGCTTTTTAGCTTAAAGAACTTTCAAAATGATCTATTTTATTTTTAATTATTTTATGTAAAGCTGAAACTTTTTTGATGTCTCGGCTATTTGATTATTAAGATAATCATTAGAGAGAACTATTTGGGAGGATATCAGAATTCATAATAGAATGCCAAATTTCTAAAAAAATTTTTTTTTCTTAAGGTTTTTTGAAAATTCGGTATTTTCTTAAAAATTCTGGAAGCCCCTCAAAGAGTTCTCTCGATTGTTCTATAAATCTATGAACTAAATCTATAATAAAAGAAATAAAGAAGTTATAAGCCTTTAAAGTTTCGGAAGTTGGCCCTCCGATACTTTAAATAATATTTTTATCGCTTTAGTCGACGAAACTCTTGTTAAAACCATAGAAACTTAGAACTTTAGAACTTTTAGGGGGGTAATCAGAATTCTGCTTATTTTTTCCAAATTAAAAAAAAAGTGGAACCAACTTCACAGAGATATCCAATTTAATGATTACAACTTTCCATTTTATAAGTTAATATTATAAATTAATAAATTTACGTAACCTAAATTAATTTTATTTTACTTAATCTTTATATGTGAATTAAAATTCAATTTTTATTATGTAAAAAGTAATTTATGTTAAAATTCATTAAATATGACGGCTTGTTTTTTTCCGGACATGGATCTAAATTCGGATCCGAATTTAGATTCGTGGATCTGAATAATTCAGATATCTGAGTTACCCGAATAATACGGCTATCGTTTTCGGATTGAAACCGATTTCGAATATCCGAATATTTAGAAGTCCTACTGAGATGTATCTGGGTGAGAATTCGAACACGTTCCTTTAATGGATCATGGACATTCGCGTCTCTTAATTTTAATCGAGAAGTGGCAAGTAACGATACCGCTGCATTTCTTCTACACAGAATTCATTACAACATTTGCATCGATTGCAGTAGAAGGTCTTTCATTTTAATTATAAAAGACTAGTACGTAAGAACGAATGTGTGCGTATTCTCATAGGGAGGATTATCAGTTGGCGCAGCAAGTGCCGGAGCAGGAACGTGGAGCGGTTTACAACGATTTGAAAGCCGCAGCAGAAAGTGGCTGGGACTTTTCCTACAGATGGTGCATACGGACTAACAAGGACGCCAATCTCAGTCTCGTCAACGTCTCCACGAGTAACATCATACCCGTCGATTTGAATGCGATATTACAGCGAAACGCGAGGATGCTTTCTCGCTTTTACGGTATCCTGGGCAACGTGAAGGTAAGTCTATTTGCTAATCCAACCTTCCACTCACAATTAAACTGCTTCTCTAACAACGTTGAGCGCAGCACAGAGTAACCTCCGTGCATATCCCTGAACAATGCTGTATTTATTGTCACATCACATATTAAAGCGCGGCATAGTAATATTGGCATTTGAAAATCAGGGCATGTGATATACTATGCCCAATCCTCATTTATTACATAGTACATATAAGCGAGTCTTGGTAAGCGAACTGCGAAGGCTTGATATGCAAGCTGATCGTAGATGTTACTTTAAACGAGATTGTCTGCAGAAATCCGAAATAAATTGCTTCGATTTTATTAGATAAATGGCGTAATACATTTTTGTCTCAAATCGCTTATTATTGATTGTGTTACATCACATTGTCCGTATGCCGTTTATATCATTTTCCCCTCTTTCTCATTTCAGAAAGATTGGCGTTACGCTCAGATTGCCTCGGAATATCAAGCTGCCATTAACAATGTGCTATGGAACGAGGATGAGGGAATCTGGCTCGATTATGACATGAAAAATAAGCAGTCTAGAAATACATTCTACCCTTCGAATCTGTCGCCTTTGTACACTATGAGTTACGATTGGAATAAGAGAAATAAATATGCATTGCGATCCATTTCTTATATCAAAAGAAACAAGATCGACTCATATTTTGGTAAGTTGAGTCTTATTTTTCGCATAGCCGATGAACTGTTTTTTATTTCTTCTATCAATATAAAACTTCAAACACACGCGCAATAACAGTTGCTGTTATTTAGATTGAAATCAATAAACTTGATTGGATGCATATATATATCTAAATATATTTAGATATCCTTCCGCGTTAGAGTTTTTTTGTCCGCGAGATTTTTAAGTCTTCGCTGAATTTCAACTTCCAATGATTATTTAATCCCGTTATCCATTTTTCTCAAAGATAACTGATTGAATAATATCAGGTATGCTCCACGAAGTTAAATAATTCGCATAATCGGTCTACGTTTAATTATTTTAGCTGTATTTAGCTCATTATTATATCTACGATTATCGTTTTTCGGATTAGAATAATAGATATATTAGGTAATCAGTAGATGAATTGATAATTATATCGATCTATACAGGGTGTCCCATTTTAATCTATCGGTCGAAATATCTCCTAAAATACGCCAGCTATAAAAAAATGTTTCAAATAAAAATGGAATGGTGTCGAGGGGGACACATTTTAGTCATATTGTTTTTTTTCTAAGTGGAGGCGCTAAAAAGATATGAAGGTCACCTCCACTTTTTTAAATGGAATTATGTAATTTTTTTTAGATAACGTGATTCCTCTAACTATTTTGCATAAAAGTATTAAGGTAGAGATACCAAAAAACCAATAATTTTCGAGATATTTTACACTTTATTTTGGTACATTTTGACACACAATGTTAAATAACTCGTAAACTGTTGACTTTTTGATTATCGTACCTTAATACTTTTGTGAACAGAATAATGAGATAAATCAAATGGTGTAAAGAAAACACATAGTTGCGTATTTAAAAAATTATCCATTTTGCATACATATTATTTTTAAAGCAACTATGTGTTTTCTTTACACCATTTGATTTATCTCATTATTCTGTTCACAAAAGTATTAAGGTACGATAATCAAAAAGTCAACAGTTTACGAGTTATTTAACATTGTGTGTCAAAATGTACCAAAATAAAGTGTAAAATATCTCGAAAATTATTGGTTTTTTGGTATCTCTACCTTAATACTTTTATGCAAAATAGTTAGAGGAATCACGTTATCTAAAAAAAATTACATAATTCCATTTAAAAAAGTGGAGGTGACCTTCATATCTTTTTAGCGCCTCCACTTAGAAAAAAAACAATATGACTAAAATGTGTCCCCCTCGACACCATTCCATTTTTATTTGAAACATTTTTTTATAGCTGGCGTATTTTAGGAGATATTTCGACCGATAGATTAAAATGGGACACCCTGTATACATATATATATACAGTTTTATATAGATAATAGTATGTATATGTCTCTCACAGTCAAAGTGTTAATTTAGTAAATATATTCACAAGCAATGAAATTTAAACTTGTACCAGTAAATGCATACATTTTCATACCTGATTTATTAAAAATATGCACAAGCAAAATTGCATTAATTTAAATAAATACCTTTGCTAACAAATATGCACACCGCACAACTTTTTTAATTAACAAATTGGTTTTTTATTCATCATGTGCACATCGATTCCTTTAATAAGAGAACGCGATCTTCGATTTTGTCAATGAGAGAATAATTGCAATAATTTCAAAAAATGCAACACACGGTTGAGATATATTTTTACGGATTTCCGAAACGTATTGTTGTAATTAATAACTAAAAATGAATACAAATAGCTTAGAGCACTCACTCTAAATAACAGTATTCGTGATTGTGATTTGTTTGAAAATATTTAAATTTGAAAGTATATTTATATATTTCCTTTTATGCGCGCGCGCGCGCGCGTGTGTGTGTAATATGATACAGCGTAAAATATTAATAATTTAAGAAAAATTTAAATATTTCTGAACATAGACTTTAAAAAATGCACTAAATTTTAATAAATGTTTATTTAACGCAAAAGTTAGTTGCGTTACAAACACTAACGTAAGAAAACGGTATTCTTGTCTGGTGACAGGTGGCACGCCGTCCTCTATAAATTATACCGGCGAACAATGGGACTTCCCAAACGCGTGGCCACCGTTGCAGTCTTTCGTGATTCTGGGTCTTCATCAAACTAAAGTAAAACAAGCGGTCGACTTGGCCAAGACACTGGCCGACAGGTGGCTCAAATCGAATTATCTCGGTTACGACGAGTATGGCAAGATGTTCGAAAAGGTAAACCTATTTTTCTCGCATTAGATCGATCCTTCATCGGCGAACCAAAAGATTAAGGGAAAACGTTTCTTGTGCTGATGTTCTATACGACTATTTACGTCAGAACTATTAAATCTTCCAAGCAGAATGGCAGATTCTGTCGATACATCAGGTCTATTTTTTCATTTCTATATTAGGTTGTCTAGAACTTTTCCTCGCTTCCGCCACATGTCAAACATATATCTATCTCATCTTAAGTTTTAAAAGCGTATGCTAGTTCAACCACAAGTAACAGATCTAGTTTGAGCTATTCGGAGAAAGTCCTTCACAAAATATACATATAAATGAATTTCCTATAAAAAAAATAATTCTTTTATAAAGAAGAAAAGAATAGATTGTTACGTAAAAATATATAAAAGTATACAAATAAACTACTTATATTTATATGTTTATGTATCTTTTAATATATTTTTAAAATTTTTTATTTATTACTCTCGTATTTCTCTCTATTGATGTAACTATAACATTTTTTTATTTTTACATTTTATTTGATTTAATATTTTTGTATTTCACGTTTATTTAATTTATAATGTATTGTATATTTCATCTTTCCATTTTTCGCAATATAAAATATGTCTCTCTAATTAATAAAATCTTCTTCCAATTCTTTTTTCCGATTAATCAATCAAATGCTTCATAACACCAAGTGGATTACGCATTCAATATATTATTTCAAAATTAATTTTACATTTATCTCTCGCAATATAAAAGTCTCTTTTATTTATTAACAATTTACTTCGTTAATATTGGCGTTTAAATATCGACACATACATATACCGATGATATTACTAGTGCAAACATTATTTAACATGACAGTGACAAAGCGCTCTTTTTTATTACTATAGAATACAGTAAACACTTGTCCCGGTGCTGTCCGTAGTATCTTCTCGTGTTTCTTTTTGATACGGAAACTCGATGAAGTATGTATTTCGGAAAAGTCTTGAATTTCGATATGAGTCGAGAGATGATCGCTCAGACGTGTTAGCAAGAGTGACCTCGCCTTGTTTCTCTTGTTATTTTGAGTACCTTGCTGCTCTACTGAAACGCGAACAGAAACAAGAGAGAGATGAAAAGCCGTCGGGAAATATTGTCCGAGGTACATACATATGCGTGCACGTGTGTTTGTAGCCCGTTCTAATCCGTCTGTTTTGTTTTGCCACCCTTCGTTTACGGAGAGCAAAATACAAGACGGTTGTGTGCGGGAATAGTACTACTAGGGGCGCGTTAGAAGATATTTTATACATTACCAATTTCTCGGGAAAAAAGGAAAACATTCTGTCGATACTCATGCATATTGAGAAGAAAGTGTCCGTAACAGCCAATATTACAATAGAATTAAAACGAGAATCTTTTTTTACTTTTTAAATTACACTCGTCGCCGTCTCTCTGCACACAGCGCGTTTCTATTTATTCTTCATTAAACTTATTTCATTATTGAATTTATTCAACCGCCAAAATCGGCTATATTGAACTATCAATGCTCGATATTATATTGTGAATAATTGTAATATTTATTGTAATGCTTTTTTTATTCTGGAATATTTAATAGTTAAATTTGATAAATATTGAGTATTTGAGAATCTTCCTTCTTTCAAATTATATTTATAAATGATTATGTTTACGTATATACAAGAATATTTAATGCTTTTTTAATCAAAAATATGTTCTTAATGTTTTAAACATATTTCAAACAATATTTAAAAAAACATGTTTAAAACATGTTTAAAATCTTATTTAAAATATTATTGAAACATCAGGTATTCATAGACCATTCTTATTTCAACTAATTTCAAGATCTTTTCGCCAACAGCAGTTCATAGTAGTATTTTCAAGGTTGAAATCTCTATTTATGAAATCTGTAATTAAAATTAGATTTTGTAAGCATAGATTTCAACTTTTAAAATGCTTTTTTATTTTTTTATTTGCAATGATTTTTTACCAAGTTATGGTGTCTTGAATATTATCCAATTTTAGCGTTCGAAAGTGTTCCCTATTTTTTGTGAGTAGTGTATGTAGATATCATTCGCCTAGAATCTGTCAAATATTTCCTTTAAAAAATATTATTTAAACATTTGTTTTAAACATATAAACATTTAAAATTTGTTCAAAACATACGTTTGGTTAAAACAGTACAGTGTTTAAAATATGTTTTAAACATTTGTTTTACGTATAAATGTTTTAAACGTAAAAATCCTGGTTATTATGGGAGCACAATGCAATTATATGTAGTATTTTTTCACGCTGAAACATTTAATAATCATATTAAGTTGCCGAAAATTGTGTTTGAACATATTTATTTACCTTTATATAATTATTGTAAATAATTATGATCTTTATTGCAATTTTTGTTTATATTAAAATATTTAATACTTCAACAATTCACTGAAAGTACAACGTTATATATAATATTACAATGTTCAAAAATGAGTATAATATAAACTGACTACATGAGTACATTTTCACAAAAAAATTTAATAACGAGCTCAAATAAAGAAAATCCAAATATACGAAACAAATTTTTTTTAGTATAAGAAAATTTCTTCCCTCTTTTCAACATTCTCGTTAATATTAATGAGCTGACTTTTTCGTATTTTATCCGTATATATTATTATACTACGATTCAGAAAATAACAATGATTAAAACATCTGGCATAGCCGCATCACTAATACAGCTGTTCAATAAAACTAGATTAATGGCGTAATTTAAGCTAGGATACAATTATACGAGTATCATTAGAGAATGATGAATGAAATTTATACTTCGGCGCTTTGTATAGGTCACATCTTGTTGATACTGATGTATCAATAACGAGCTGTCGCAGGAAATAGCTAGTCCATTTTGTCGAACAAACATGCGTAATCGATTCAATGAAAAGGTATCTTGCGCTTGCCTCATTCTGAAGATGAGAAAAGATCTTCGTACCAAAGGTACTCTCGAGATTTTACGTGTTGATATAAGAGAATTGAAATTACATTTTTCATTTGCAGAACTGATTGTTATTTGTCGAGCTTGATTTATATTATTAGTTTTTTTAAAAGAACGCGACATTTATTTATTTTTACAGTCTGATTAATTAATTTATTACTAATTGACTAATTATTTTTGAATTGCATTGAGAAAAAATGGTTACAATTATCATAACTATAACACAAGCCGATAAAAATTCAATCTTTTATTGGCTACCAAAAGTAAATAAAGTTGTTTCGCCTCCTGGCCCGAGACGAGGTCTCGATCGTTCAAATGAAGCGACGTTATAAGTGTCATTTAACTAACTAACGAAAGTTCGTCCAAGTTCTCTCGCGATCAGGAGAAATTAGATTTCCACTGCAAGATAAGTATTCCTCGACGCGAATTAACTCGCCGCCGGACGGAAACCACGGAAGTGACAATCTAGAGTACGAGTCTTGATTACTTTCGAGCGATGCGACGCGATTTGCTTTCCAAATTGAAAACACCTGATTATACAGAGTAATTAATCTTTGAATTTCAGTATAACTCATTGCATCCGGGCGAGGGTGGCGGTGGCGGCGAATATAACGTACAGGACGGCTTCGGTTGGACGAACGGCATTGTCTTCGAGTTGCTCCGCCTCTTTCCGAATGCGGAATCTTTCGATAACATCAAATACGATGGTAGCAACAGTATTGACAGATAATGTATGGACAAATCAGTAGCTAATCGATTTCACAGAACTCTGAATATTTGTTTCTTTAAAAAAAATTGATAATAAATGAGTTAAGAGAGAGAGAGAGAGAGAGAGAAATGATGTCAATCTTTATATGATGTTAATTTTTTAAAATTAAATTCTTATACATAAAGAACTATTCTGCTGAAGTATTTAAAAATTTAGGTAGATGCAGATCTAAAAATAATTTTTTGTGGGATTATTAAAATAATTATGGAGGAGTATATAATTATGTAGGAGAGAAACTCAAGCATGATGAACAATGTTGTATACAATTTTGATATTCTAGCATTCAACTGGAACGTTTTACATAATTATTTTAATAGTCAGAGATACAAAATTATTTTTAGATCTCTCTGGTGAAAATTTTTTTCAAACCTTTCTGTATAATTTTTCATATTTTTAATCTGAATTCAGAGTTTTCAGAACATCAGAATAATTTTATAACTTTTTAGAAAATTTCGCTGGTTTTTTATACAAATTGAAATACTTTTCAAAAAGTGTCGAGAAACATTTTATATCTATAGAATTTTTCAATATATGTATGAATTCTGAAATATTCTATAAAATTTTTAAGACTTCTTATTCTCTATAAATATCTGACAAAATCTTATAAAATTTAAAACCGTTTAAGGCATTGTTTCAAAAATTATACTATTAAAAATATTTTGGAATTCGCATATATAAAAGTTCTAAAATGTAAAATCTCTTACTTATCTGAAATCTGTTCCAATTCATACAAAAATTTTGAGAAAAATTTTCATTAGAACCATTATATATTTAAATTTTAACTTTAATAAAATTCCGTGTAATCTTTAAAATTAGAAATCTCGATCAGAGCACATTTTCCTTATATTATTAATATAGCATTCCTTTTATTATAGACATTTTTATTACAATCTTATGTCGCAGAATTTTTATTTCTTTCAAAATTGTCTGCTTTTTCCACAGCAATGTTAGAAATGCGTTATTTGTTTTTTTATTTGCGAATATTTAACAAAGCTATTATAAATTTTTGAGCAGTAAAATTAATCTATAGAAATCACAGTTTCTTATAAATCAAAATTTAATGTTGACTTACGTAAAAGCAATTACTATAAACAATTGGTTTAAATTACATTGTTAAAATTTTATTTTATGACAAACAATTATATATATCATAAAAGTTATCTATAATAATATACATATATAAGAATGTAGCGGAATTTAGATACTAAGTACTTATTTGTTAAACATTTAATGATGAGTATAGACAGCGTGGAGAAGCTTCTTATAGTGAATCTAGTCTACAAGGAAAACTAGGGCAGCAAAGATATCAACTGTACCCTTATCTCATTGTCAGAGTACTCTCGTGCTTTAAGTTACGTAAGTCCGCAATAAAAGACTCAGTCAGATCGAAACAAAAAGGTTATAACTTTATTTTGTTTTTTAATTTTCTCTCTGTGGATTACATAAAAGTGAAACACGAAGATGTATGTTGAATTTATTACTACATACCATACATAATAATTTAGGAGTATCCCGTTTGCCTACAATTGATTACCCACAGCACCATTTGTCTACATCACATTTGCCGACAGTTCGTTTGTGCACAAAAATGATTGCCTACAACTCAATTGAACTATTGTGCACAAATAAAAATTTCAGAGACGAAATTACATTTGCCTATACAGATCGATTGCTCATAAGCTTTTACTCCCAAGTATAAAATTAAGAAACGAAGGCATGTTTACATATCGGACATTATAAAAATGAAGGTACGTTTATACACACATATTACTGCCTACAGATTAATTGTTTATAAGCAATATTCTCTGTTTTAAAATGAAATTCTTTACTTTAAAAACAAATAGGCAATAATATGTATGTACAAACATACCTTCGTTTTTACTTTTATTTTTTAATTTTGTATTTATATGCAAAAGAGTGCTTGTAAGCAATCGATCTATAGGCAATGATATGTATTATAACTATTATAAGCAAATGTGACTTCGTCTCTGAAATTTTTATTTATGTGCAAAAATGCTTATCGATAGTCTGTAGGTAATAATAATATGTAAAATTGTATATGTTATTTGCGATTAATGTTACGTATGAGTGTCCATAATGCATTTTTTTTGGTTGAGCTGTACGTTTCGCTAATTCTCTGTATTGTAGTAAAATAAGTAACTTGTGAGCTGCTATTATATCGCACATTAATGTAACGTAGATGTAACAAATTGTTGAATAAATGTTGATAACGCATACGTGCAATGTGATTTCATTGTATGGATATATTTACTTAATTTCTTCTTATGGCATCTTTAGGATTTTTTTGTCATTATATTTAACCTATCTGATTACACTAAATAAATAAAAAAAGTTGAATATGATAAGTAAGTATACTCATTCATAAAAAAATATATAGGCCATTGAAACAATACAGACGTGTCGATCTCTCTCCATTTGTGTAACATCTAAAATAATGTCGTAAGTACGACTTTGGTAACTGTCTCTTAATGTTCTATAGTAAGTTTTCTAAAAACAGACAAGAGAAAATAATAATAAAGGAAGTAAAAGAAAATAAGGGTCGAGTTCCAAAAGAGCGAACTCTCCGATTTTATTGTTGATTGGTATACTATTGTATTTTGGTGTGCAGATTACGAATATAATTATGAAAATTACCAACAAGGTTATTTTGACGATCATTTACCGCGAAGCGACTTTCTATTTTCTCCCTTATCAATAAGAGGCGCACGACTTTCCATACGAAGCGAATCTCACCCCATCTCCTCCCCTGCCTAAGAATATTTACTTTTCACGCAGAAGGGAAATAATTACCAATTTCTAGTGTTAATAACTTCTTAACGGATAACGAGTGACGGCTAAAACCTGTTAGAGATCATGACCTTGATAACATATATGTTATGGCTTGAATTACAAAGGTAAACAAATTCTATTTACAGCTTTCAAAAGAAGAATTTTTATCTTTAATTTGCTTTTTCATTGAGAGTTATATGATTTTTTTAAACGAATTATTTCATATTACAAATAAACAAAATCGTTTTTTGCTTCAGTATTGTATAATTCGGTGAAGAAAAATCGCACAACATTCAAGTATGCAAATTAAAGGTAAAGATTAACGCTTTTGAAAGATTAAACGATGAAATTTTTTGGTGATTTTTAATTCATGCCAGGGAACTTAGCAAAGTTTTAGGTGATCTTCAAATTTTTTCTAAAAAAAATTGTCGATTGTTGAACTGCCGTAACGTTGTAAAAAAAAAAATCGATCAAGTGGTCAAGCAGCCCGCTTTATATCTTTGCTATATGCACTTGGCGTCGCGACGTTGCCGCGTCGCTTGATTTATCCGTCACAATGATTACGTATATATATAATGACAATCGACAAGACTTTATTACATTATTAACCGGAATTTGGGATTATCGCCAGTAAAAGAATTTAGTTAAAGCTTTTAGACATATGAATAGAACGAAGTAACCCTTTATATGTAATATATATTTTTGTAAATTTTATATTTTTCAATCTATTCGTATGTTTACAATTTTATATATTTTAATTTTACCGGACCAATTATTTATACATTTGTATAACATTGATAATGACCCGATTGGTGTCGAAACGTCTGTTTTCATATAATAATTTTTATTTTGATATTTTTCTTTGTTTATAAGAGAGATTTATCTTTATTTTTAAATTAAATGATATTGTTTTTAGCTCGTAGCTCTTCTCTCTAATTTATTTTGAATTTTATTTTTACTAAGCTATATATTATTTTTTTTTGTACTTTGTATTCATATGTTTTTTCAGAGAACATATATCTACTACAACCTCGTCTGTGTTTTTATGCTTTTTGTGCATATTCGCAGTATTACTGTTTATGAATGATGTAAGTGGACGCAGCCATGCAATTTCTAGACGGCCGTCTTTGTCGCGTTGGCTAAAAGCTAAAGCATAAGCACGCCGCTCGATGAAATTTTAAGCGCAAAATATACAAAAAAGGGATTACTTTGGGCAGCTGTAATCGCGTGGGAAATCGAAGGCTGTCGCTGAATAGCTTTTCCGACACAACTGTCAAGTCGTTTCACACAAATGACATTTTTAATTTCCTTTCGAAGACTCTCGGCCGGATATCTGGTTTTTCGCTGTACTTATTGTAACGGCCTACGTCACCAACGCTCGAACCATGCGCAGTCATTTCATAGATTAAAGCTACGTAAAATTTAATAAGCCCTTCGCAAGAGATTAGCTTCATTCCCTCGTCTCTTTTTTACACAGAATACCCATTAACGTGAAAATCCGATCTTGACTCCCTTTACTTCCTCATTCTTGCCGTAAATATCGGAGAAAAATGTAACGATAAATTATACGGAAAAAATCACACCTTGTTTATTCGGTAAAATATTATTTATAAAACAAAACTATCGTAACATTTTGATAAAATAATCTCTTGGCGAGGTAATCCTCTTCAGACTGAAAGAGTTTATCATTTCTTCCATTTTTCACCGTTATCGTAACCCAGCTTGAACAAATCCTTCAAAACGACGTTGAACGTTACGGTAACAGTTCCCTCGACTCTCATGCGTGTGACTGTAAATATTACAAAGTATTGTAGATGCAACTTGAAAAGAAAGGCATTATAGTCCTGCTAATAACAATTTTCCTTACGTTATTTTATACTGTGGCTAAAAATGTTTATGCTGTTAGTCTATATATATATATATATATATATATATATA
>NW_017279979.1:76212-79535 GCF_001594065.2 Cyphomyrmex costatus
TATATATATATATATATATATATATACATATATAGTAAAAGTCAATGCCTTACTGTCGGTCGCAATATAAAACCGCACTCCGTTAATATCGTCAAAAATCATAATGTATAAACGTCATAAGAATCGTTTGAAACTTTTTGGGTAGTAATGTGAACATTAATAAGTATAGTAACAATACCGGACTGCGCAAAGAGGTTGCGTAAGTTTCATAACTACGGGTCAAAGATATTAAAAAAAGATGCAGCCGAATTTAGTCTTTTATATGACTTCTTTATACTTTCAAAAATATCAAAAAATGAGATGCTTTTACGTCATTTTATACCGACCGATCCTTTTTGGAGGTAACATACAGAAGGTTTATATAAAGTTTATATTTTCTTCAGAATCTGTATATTACCTCCAAAAAGGATCGGTCGGTATAAAATGACGTAAAAGCATCTCATTTCTTGGTATCTTTGATCCATAGCCATGAAACTTATTCAACCTTTTTGCGTAGCCAGATATTGTTGTTACTGTATTTATTAGTGTTCGGATAATATGGACTGCATAAAGGCGGGAACATTGATTAATTTCTCTTTTCTACTGCCTATAGACTAACGCCACACAAAAAATAAGAAATTATTTTGAAAAAATGTATTTCTAACATTAACACATTGCCTATTCAGTTACTAATGTATGTCTTCTCGCGCTATAATATAATAAAATTTTCATTAATGTAATAACAAATAATTACTATAATTATAAATAAGATTACATCTTACCCGAACACTTTTAAATGATGTATTTCTTATTTTACATTGTTGTTTAACTATCTGCGTAATTTAAAATTTTATACTGAATGTCATTTATATTTTATAAACTTTTTCAAATACTTTGATATATAGTGCTGATCACTAATAACCATGGTGGAAATAATTCAAAATAAGTCATTTCCATGGATGCATAGTAACTTTTGAAAATAGAGGAGAGCAGACAGCTAATCACATTTGGTTCATTTTATAAAAATCTAATTTGGCTGATTGCAAAGACCAAAGAAAGGGCTGAATGTAATTAGTTGGCATTCTATGTGTCTCTCATTCTTTGCCGTTATTAAGCATAATGATTCACTTTGTATTCTTTCGACCATAAACTAGTGATCATCAAAATGTCATGAAATCAGACACAGATGACATATGGTGACAGTCAAGGTGTTGAAATTAACTCATTTTTTTTAAATTATTCCTTTAAAAGTTGGTTGTTTCATCTTCAGATAAACTATGTGATAATTTACTTATTGGGTAAAAAAAAGTAAAATATAAGAGCTTAAGAGAGTAAAAAAGTAAGAAAGTCAGCTGAAGTTTATCGAAAGATAGAGTAATAAACATGTGGAATTAGTTTTCCCTGAAAACAGTATGCTTTTTAAAATTCTATCGTCCTTTAATTTTCAGAAACTTCACCTTGAATATATAATTATAATTCTTGTATAAAGCAAATTTATAATACACGTAAATAATACATATATAATATATTGTATTTATAGCTATAAAAAATTTAAATAATTTTTTACAACATGCTCGATCTGTTCAAAAAGTTTTGGGACTACTGGTTTTAAAGATAGAAAAAAATCGAAACAAAATTTTTATTTAACACATTCTCTGTAATCTCCTTGTAACTCAACAATTACAACGTTCATATAACTTTTAGAAACATTTTTTATAATTTTTTTTTTTAAATTCTCTTTAATTTTCATCTCACATTATTTTAAATATTCTCAAAATCGTCGTAGCGTTCTTTCTTCATGTACAACTTAAGTTGAGGAAATAGAAAAAAGTTATATGTAGAGTGTGATCAAAAAGTGAAATCATGGATTTATCAAAACTTTTTCATCTTATATTCTTTTTCAGCAGCTAAAAGTATATAAAGATCATCAGTCAGGTATTAGAGAAACTTTGTAACAATAATGTTATTGATCTTTATTCGCTGCACCGAAATTGGTCGATTCTATGATACGAGACTGAGTTAATTTCATAACACGAATACGACACCGTTGATTATATTATACTCCATTACATTTTCAAGCTCCTAGATATAATGAATTTAACACTAATGGACACACTAACGAGAAATATCTTGATGCATTTTCTTACGTTCTCTGCCGCCGCCAGATGCAAGTATAGTAGGATCGATTAATTCCGGTCTTCTGCCAGTTAACCATTCCATAAAATGCTGCAGCATGGAGGACGATTCCGGTACGTAGATTGACACCCTTTTGAGATTTCAGATTTCGTGTTAAAGCATCAAAGAACAATGCGCCATTTTAAAGAGATTGTAAATTGATGTGTGCCAAGTGGTACATGTCAATGTAAATACGGAATTACGATCAAATATCTTGAACGAAAATCTTTGGACACCAACGCAATTATAAGTGCAAGAAATAAAGATTTAACGATCTTGCATCGCACATATCATCTAACATTTAGATAGATTTCATTCCTTTTATTGAAACGTTGAGCGACCATTATATTGCTATATTCGTATATTTTTTCGATATTATGATATTTGATGAAGTCATTCTATCTTGAAATTTGCCTATTTTTGTAAGATATGATCCTTTAATTTTGTTGAGTAGTGTATTTTTAAAAAACAAATTTGTAAATAATTGCCAATATAATCTTTTATAATGTTATAAAAGATTTATAAGTAGTAAATCAAATATTAAAGAATAAAATATACTAAATTTCAAGTTTATAATTTTTATACTTTTAATCCTCAAAATATTTCTAAACGAGATACTGAATATGACAACATCCTCTTAACCTTTCAAGCGGACTGTAAAGTATTGGATTTTTTCAAATTGATATTACGTACAAAATACGATCAAACGTAAATCAATTTTTCACCATTTTATCATATTTTATCAACTTTTACGAGTATATCATCGTCAGCTTCCTTATTGTTTCTTTCTTATATTCTCCATTATTTCTTTGTTATATTAAAACAGAAATTAATCAATTCGAAATCAAGTTTTAAATCAGCAAAGATCGATGATGCGAACTTCCATCTGCGTGCTCCTTGCGTTCTTCGTCAGATGTACATATCGAAAAGTCATTTATATATAATATATATTTTTTTATTATCACGTCATCAAACAAATTGTTTTTCCGAGAAATCCTAGATGCATTTGTTTACATGCGATGTAGATATTATAGATCTTTATATACAGAACAATGTTGAATAACATGAAAAATATTTTCTTCAAATATATACGATACGTGCGATGCATGTAATGGGGAATCTTTCTCTCTCTCTCTCTCTCTCTCTCTCTCTCTCTCTCTCTCTCTCTC
>NW_017279979.1:79547-105836 GCF_001594065.2 Cyphomyrmex costatus
CTCTCTCTCTCTCTCTCTCTCTCTCTCTCTCTCTCTCTCTCTCGCTTTCTCTCTCTTGCTGTCTCTCTCTCAAGCGCAATAGGTGTAAACAGAAAACTCGGAAAAATATAAAATACAATAGGGGAACATGATATTTCTTCGACCAATTGTACCTTCAATCATTTGATCCTATAATAAAAAAATCTATTGGATATTTGTAAAAGTAAAAATCAATAGTTTGCAGTATGAGTACCAAAGATGTTTTATAACTTACAATTATAATAATAAAGGGGACTATACTTTTATGAAAAATCATTTATTGTCTTTGAGCATTTAAACGAAATAATTAATCTCAAGACGCTTTTTAATCTTCTAAAATTATTTGAGTTTTGAATTGTATCTTAAATTAATTATTCAAGATATAAGTCTTTAAAAAAATCGCACTTTTATTTCATATGTTTTATCTACTGATCGTGTTTGCTTTTATACGTGAATAAGATTTAATGTATAATTAAAAAACATAGGCAATAGGAACAAGAAATAACAGATTTCAAGCTGTCAAAAACTGTGTATATCAAATTGCACGATTTTTCATAAGATGAAATCTGATATTCGCTGTTTCTTATTGTGTTTTCAATCGTATCTTATTGTTAGTCTTAATACCTTTTTTCATGATATCCAGTTTTTAGAGGCAAATGACACACTCCGTATCCCCTGATGACGTCGCGACCGAAAAAATCCAAGCCATAAATCGACATGATGAGCTGTGGCCCTATTTAACATATTACAAATAAATAAATAAAACGAAGTAATTGAATTACAGACTCTTCACAGTTTAAAAAAAACATCAAAATTAAAACAAGTATATTAAAGGCCAGACAGAGTATACGCTGTTAACGGAGCGCGGAAATTACAAAAAATCTTACATTTAGATTTAATTCAGAGTCGAACGTTTCGGTCCTTCAATCTGGACCATCATCAGCGACAATAGAATGTTCTGCGTTTCAACAACATCACTATATCTAAGATTATTTTTGTATTGTCGCTGATGATGGTCCAGATTAAAGGACCGAAACGTTCGACTCTGAATTGAATCTAAATGTAAGATTTTTTGTAATTTCCGCGCTCCGTTAACAGCGTATGACTCTGTATAGCCTTTTATACTTGTTTTAATTTTGATGTTTTTTTTTAACATATTACATATTTCACTATTTGCAGACTAAAAATATGAAAAACGTGAAAAACACGAAAAAACTTTACGCTTTAATATTTTTTACACATGTTTTATTCTTCTTTTATGACGTGTGTGTGTGTGTGTGTGTATGTGTGCGTGGCGTGCGTGCGTGTGCGTGTGTGTGTGTGTCATAAAAAATATTTCTGAACATCACTCACATCCGTGTGGATTTGTGCTCTTGAATGTTACATCCAAAGGGAAGTTCCATACGGCGAGATTTCTAGGATCGTTGCTGCATTTACACATTTGCGTCAGCCCTTCCTCGATTCCCTGTAAAAAAAAGACATTCTATTTTAAATTCGCAATTTTACAAATTAAGTATCAATTTATTATTTGTCTCCAAAAGACGAATGAATGAGTGGAATAAAGAAAAACTTTATTCACATGACAGAATAAGAAAAATGACTGCGTTCAGTAGAGAAAGTAGATTTGCAACGTTGTACAATTCTTCAATATGATGCAATTGGTTTACATTTAGATTTAGATTCATAAGGAATCAAAAGTATAAAGAAACAATCACATTGAAAAATGTTACAACAGTTGCAAAGCTGCTTTTTCCGTTAAATGTAACCAATGCAGAATAATTATGTAAAAATCAGTTAAAATAGTTTAAAAACTTTTAAATATTTTGTTTTCTATTTAAAATTATTATGACGATGAAGACAAAGAGAAAATAGAACGTCATATATTAATTATTTCATGTTGTTACTTTTTACAATGAGTTCCAAGGAACTTTTATTACATTACCATCAGAAATGAGAAAATTGAAATATTATACATTCAAGGGAGAATGAGAATTCTTCGCCTGTGTTCATTGAAATAAAACGAAAAAAAGGAGTTTTAAAGTTTTTTTTATATAATTTGCCTGTATCATTAATTGTTATTGATACATCAGAGTGGAAAACTCGATGAGAGTATTTTTTATTAAGAAGAAATATTTTAATTAAATCGATACACATTGTCCAAAAAAATAAAGAATTATTTTTAATAAACATAAATAAAAATAAGCATACAGCCACAACGCAAGATGTCATAAGCAAAAAGTTATAAATTTCAAAAAGAAGACAAAAGTAAACGTTTCGGTCAAGTTTTGACTATCATCAGTACATAGAAATTAATCGCATTTAATATAAATTAATAATCGCTGGATGTTAATAATATAATATCATGAAGAATTACAATGTATGATCATACAATTAGAAATTAACAGTGAAACTTTAAGAATTAAGAGATGGAAAATTTAAAGTCGAAAATATAAAAATATATAAAATAATTATCGTTTTCCTTTCTTTCTAGAAAGATAACAAATTAACCAATATATGTTGTTACTTTACTTTATAATGCTTTAATGTGTTATTAAAGAAAAGTTAATCTTATATATTATTTAATTATAATTTAAGGTAAATATTTCTTTGAGATGTAAGAAGCTATTATCTATGACCTTGATCTTGACATATGTTATTAATAAGGTCATGACTCTGAATAACTTCCAACAAATTTTAGCCGTTACTTGTTTTTCGTTAAAAATTTATTAACAAAAAACAGGAGAAAGTTTGAAGAAAATGTCTCATTTTGGCCACATTGGCAAATATGAATAAAATATACGAATAATGAGAAACAATTTATTAAATTTTGCAATTAATTAATTACATTTAGTTATCATAATTTTGCAATTTTATTGAAATCGATAAATGTTACTGTTACATATCCTAAACATAAAATGAAATTATACGAAGTTTTTTCTTTTGCTGTTATAATCCAATATTGTTGAATATATGCTCTAGCTTCCTTTATGACAAAAACAACTTAATTTTATTGTTCCTTTCAACTTTCTTTTATTACTGTAGAAGCATACCGCAACGACGCTCCAGTCAGATCCGAAATGAAAGCTGTACTTGCAATAAACGTTATTGACCTCGTAGAACTCCGCATGCTCGATAGAGCCGGTAGCGGAGAGAAAAAATTGTCCTTCCACTGACATACTTATTGTCAACAAAAGAAAGCTTAGTTTTGTTTTTTAGCTTTTGGTCAATAACACTCTGATAAAACTTATCGTTTAGCCCAGATCTACAATATATTTTTAGGTCTTAAGTTATAAGAAATGGACTAATAACAATCAATTATTCTTCTCGTATTCAACTGTAATTGGTCAATTTCTTACGACTTAAAACACCTATTGTAGATCCAGACTTACAAAACACTACTAAGACTCTTATGCTTCTTAAACCTTCTGTTTATAGAATTGAACTGCAAGCTGTTACCATGGAAATGACGCATGTGTACTTAAAATCGTAACGCATCGTTGCGTGTGTTGCGAGTCGTAACGTTATAAAAATTTTAAACATTGTTATATTACTGACATATAACGTCCAGTAAAATTTTTGCTAACTAATTCAAGGATAATTTCAGGATATTCCAGATAAAAATTTTCCAAGATTTATCCATCAATTAATTGTCATCGATTCGCGCAATATTATATCTATGCTTTGTATTTAAGTTAGAATTCTATACAAATGAGTTAAAACGCTAACAAATTTAAAATAATAAAAATTAAAATTGAATTACAATCAGCTCAACTAAATTAACAAATTAAAATTAACAATAAACCTCCCAGGTCAAAAATAAATTGAACAATAATGGTTGTTAAATATATCTATAAATTTATTGTAATGATAACATTAACGTACCGTATATTAATGGGGAAGTTTATTGTTAATTTTAATTTAAAATAATATTTATTGCTTTATAAATAATACCAAAGAAATTATATTTCGTCAACATAAACGATATTTTTCTACTAAGTTTTATTTTAGACATTAAATTTTCTATTGAAAACTAATTATATTTTTAAGAAAGGATGCCATTTCATAATTATGTGCTTAATTGTGAAAATGTGACGTGTCTCGTATCTATGAAATGATCGTCCTAAAAATGGACGAAAAGTAAAGCTATGTGGGATTTTATACGTAAAAACGTATTTTTCACTTGTTTTAACAGCTGTTAAATCATGTTTCCTACTCGTAAAGGTTCACTTTATATGCTTCTTATGACCATTCATGACTATCAAGGGAGAAAAAAACAGTTTTCGTTTATTTTTACATTTTTTTCAAAATGATTTCGTTGTTTTGATTTATACAAATTGTCTTTATTTACAAATGGCACGTAACATAAATTATGTCATTTTTTATTCCTGACGTCACGATTTCAACATGACCGCAGCGACTACTTAGAAAAGGCTCCTGAGTCATCATTTATGGATTTATAAGTAGCAACTAATCTCTCGTTTAGTAGGCTGCATTCCGAAACCCATCGAAAAAGTGTTGCAAAGTTTTAGTCCTTGATTGTACCTAGGCTGCTAACTTTCAAATGATAGAAAGAAATAAACCTAATTCTGAAAGAGCTAGTTTTAGTTCATACGCATATATTCTGTTCGTGAGTGTGCCACATGATCTAAGTGTATCACGTAACTATATATTGTGTATATTATATGAAAGCAGTGATTCTCTCCGTGTTTATACATATACTCTGTGAAAGTACTTGAACTTAAATGCGGCGCTTCAAACATGATAACGAGGTTGGCAGTTTAGATATAGAAGTGTGCTGAGATTATCTTTTTTAGATCATTGTTTGACAAATATTTTAACTAGAACATCGTACAGCCAAATATTTTTAATCTCTTTGAATTTTACAATTTGTTTCGTCTTCGCATAACACGGCATCTACAAGAGAAAGCTTGAAGCGAGGGAATTAATTAAGATCAATTAAGATTTTTTATTGGCTAATAGTATATTTGGCTTTTTTTCCAAAACAGTACATTTTTCTAAAACCAGTTAACAACTAGAAAATGATGATGGCGCTTCCTAATTGATAATAAGTATTGTGTATTTATGTACATGTAGAAATGCCTCATTCTGAAACGAGTGCATTGTCCGATACGCGTGACTACGTGTTGACGTAGAATAATACTCTATCCATCAGGGTTTGTCCGTCAATGTACATCTTCTCCGCGTTGTGTAAGAGGTTAGTATTGTCAAATAGAAATGAGGCAAAAGGCAACGAATTAACTGAGATTGTCTAATATCATACATTAAAAATATATCTAAGAGAATTTTATCTTTAGATATATTTTGAGTATTTTTACGATATAGACATTTGCATTGAGCTATGATGACTAGACATCATATTGTATCTATTCACTTATCCAAGATACGTGATGTCGTATTACTCTGATCGGATTCGTCCCATTCAACATATTTCCTTTCCATATAATAATTCTTCAAATAAATATCCACTCGACGGTTAGTTTATCGTCTACCACTCGATATTTCCTTCATGCGATTCAAAGCGGAACCAGCTTTAAACCAACCGATCTGCTGTTCATTCATCGTGTGGTTCAAGCTAATGGTGTCCATTTTGCCATCCTTGTGTTTGATTTGTGCTTGGACCGGCTGAAAATGGAAGAAAAGATAAGTAAAAAATTTTTTAATTTTATACGTTAAACATTAAAAATAAAATTAAAGTTAAAATATGTAATAATATCTTCTTAATTATACATATGTATATTTTTTACAATAAATTATTTGCAGCGTCCTAAGACTTAAAACACTTAGTAATATCACTAATTAAATTAACGACCAATTTCATCGCATATAATATATAATTAAAAAATGTATTTAACGTTATAAAAATATTATTAGACACCAAGATTCAATCTTGACTACATTTATGGTTTTACTGCGTTACTTATTTAAAATATTTCCTTACATTTTTTAATTCTTTTATTTAACTTATTTTTGTGTTACAAGTAAAATATTTTTTACAAACCTTGCCAGGCGTTAGATCATTCAATCCAAGAAGACTGATCTTATCGTTAGGCTGAATTTTGTCGTAATCAGCAGGGTTGGAGAAAGTTAAAGGCAAGAGACCTTGCTTTTTCAAATTTGTCTCATGTATACGTGCGAAACTCTTTACAATGATAGCATGACCCCCAAGATGACGAGGTTCTAGGGCAGCGTGCTCCCTGGAGGAACCTTCACCATAATTCTCGTCACCTACCGCAATCCATCTTACACCCTTTTTCTTGTAATCGCGTGCTACGTCAGGCACGGCACCCCATTCATTTGTCAGTTGGTTCTTGATCTTATTCATTTCGCCATTTTCAGAATTAACAGCACTGAAAAGATTATACGACAAATGCGATTGACATAACATTATCGTGTTAATCGTTAATTATACATAATTATACATAATCGTTAATTATACATAATTTAAAAAAACATTGAGAGCGTGGACGGAGTCAAGAGAAACAAAAAAGTCTTATATTGAGATAGTCGCTGTAGTTTTCGAATTAAAAAATAAAACGTCTAAGTCAATGTGCGGTGACGCCACGCCACACGGGTTCATAGTATAGCTCATCGCGCCTAACTCAATGGATCTAAAACTATAATAATATCTATTTTCTTACGATTTTAATATGTTACTAAAGCCCTATGTCCACGGTGGTAGAACTCGACACAAATTCTCAAACCGAAAAATGTGCAACCAATCAATTTACTGTTTTTCCGTAAAAACATAGTGATTGGCTATATCCTTCGATTCAAGAAATCGGACCAAGTTGTAGCACCGTAGACACAGGACTTAAGGCCTTCTTTATTATCCCGTATCTACAATAGATGTTTTAAGCTTTAAGCCCTAAGAAATTAACTAATTACAGTCGAATTCGAGGAGAATAATCAATTATGATTCATGTCCATTTCTTATGGTTTAAGGCTTAAAACTATTGTAGATACGAAGTCACGCATATTTGAGAAAAGCAACACATCCAGCAACTACCTTGCGTGCTGTTTTCTGCACAGATTCTTAAAGCTCCTTTAATTGTCTTTATATATTAAAAAAATCTTAATTTATATAATATACTTTATAATATGCTTACCCAATAAACATGTTGTTGGAAATATTATCAAGGTGTCCTCGATACTTCAGCCACGGCCCAGCTGCGGAGATGTGATCCGTGGTGCACTTGCCTTTGACTTTAATTAAGATTGTCAAGTCCTCTAGGTCTTTGCCATTCCATTTATCGAAGGGTTCCAGTAACTGTAATCTTTGGCTTTTGGGATCTACATCGACCTTAACTTTGCTACTGTCTTTTGGTGGTGCATCATATGTTTCCAAACCAGGGTCAAAGCCACGATTGGGTAATTCATCACCTGTACAAATATATATAAATAGATTTATTTAGTAATTTATACGTGTATATGTATATATATATATATATATATATACAACTATGATGTATACATATTCATTTATTATAACATATAAAAATACTATAACGCATAAACTGGGATGTTTCGTATACTAATGATAACTAAAATATTTTAGTAATGTTAGAAATGTAGATTTTTGTGTTTAAAATAATAATGTATAATAAAATATTACAAAAAATTAACAGAAAAGTAATTAAAAAGTTACTTTTTGAGTAATTATCACTATCCTTTCAAAATCGATAATATATAAAGAATATGAGAGAATAAAAAAATTGTAATTGTGTAACTACATAGTTTTATAAAGTTATCTGTAAGAATAAATTGCTGTTAATATAACATTATTTTACTACTTTCCAGTACTACTTTCCCCAGTATTAAATTAATTAATATTAAATTTAGTTTTTATAAGAATAATTAAAAATAATCTTAATTTTTTAAATAAGAATATTAATGAAAAAAATACGTCATGATTATGTTTCAATAAAATATTATTTGTTTCATTACTAAATTAACAAAATTATTTTTAATTAGCTGCTGTTAATATATGTTATAATAATGTTTTTCCGTGCATTTTTTGTTGACAATTGTATTGTCAAGCAAAATGTTGTCAATGATAAAGTTTACAATATACGACAAATGTTATCGACTAACCATATGGACTGTCCAAGAGAAATTCCTTTCCATCCTTCCCTTTTAATCTATCTTTCACCGGATTGAAATCAAGTTTACCAGCAATGGAAAGAGCGGTAACAAGCTCGGGACTTGTTACAAACGCGTGTGTCGCTGGATTGGCATCATTCCTACCCGTGAAGTTTCGATTATACGATGTAACAATCGTATTTTTGTCTCCTTTCTTAATATCTTGGCGATTCCATTGACCAATGCAGGGTCCGCAGGCATTTGCTAATACTGTACCACCGAAATCACGAAGCGTTTGCGCCTAGAGCAAATTAAAGTACTAATATAAACAAATAACGTAAATAATTTTCTAATATTTTTGATAAGAAAATATTTTTTATATTTTTAATCTTTTATACGTTTCGCTTTCTATTATATAATATTTTCAATTTTTTATACAATAAAAATTCATTTTATTGATGAGTAACCTTTTATGAAAAACCAGTTGAAAAATTATGTGTATCGGGTCGAATTGTGCTCTATATATTTCTTGATCTATAATCGTACGTCAATATGACCTCTTATAGTATAACAAATCCCTTTTTATTTTTGTAAGAGATGCATTAAAAAACGAATCATTTTGTTTTAAAACGAATCTTTTGCTGATCTCCGCTTCATTGTCTCGCTAACACTGTCTAGAGCAAATTAATGTGTTATCATATAATCAACACATGATACAATGTAAACAATTTTGAGATAATTTTGCTAAATAAACTCATTTCATTAATACACAATCTTTTGCGTTTTCCTTTCTGTTATAAATTTTTTTTATCAAAAAAGGTTACATATAGATGTAGACGCTGGGACCATAAAAATATCATTAAGATTATTTTTTTTATAACAATGCAAATATAATTTTGACACAATGTTTTTTGTAGGTCTTGTCAATACGAATCGCGAATTAGTCCTATGTAATTTCTGTCATTTTGCCATATCTGTTATCATTTCTGAGATATTTCTTTTGTCTAGATCTGTGCATACATAGATAACTTTTTTTTTTTTATCAAAAAGTGCATAATGTAAGACCTTTTACCATAAAAAATATATATTATATTGTACAATATTTTCAATTTCTTTTTTACAAAATAAATTATATTATATTAATAGATAATTATATATATAGATAATTTTCTGCAAAAGCAAATTTAAGAAGTTTTAACTATTGAAATAATCATGCCATAAAGTTACATAACGAAAATTCGAACTATATGATTTTTTTAAATTACATAATTTAAAAAGTCACATGATAAATTTTTTTCTTCTGTTATTCAATCCCTTAAAATCGTTATCTATAAAATTATTTGATGGATGACATTATTTCTAATATCATGTGATTTTTCAAATTATGTATTGATTTAGAACACTCCATTACTTGTGATTTACTTGTCTTAATTACGTGATTTCGTTATGTAACTTTGTGATGTAATTTTTTTTGGTAGGGATTAAAACATTGCATTACTTATAAACATTATATTTAGGAAAAGCATGCCCAATAATTATGAAAGTACTATTTCTTATAAAAATATTCATCAAAAGAAATACAATTATGGAAAAAAAAAAATGGTAAATATTTGATATAATGTCCCTCCTGATTCGTTTTTTTGTAATTTTGTAAATTTGAGTATTTTTCATGCATAGAATACATCAATACATTTCGAGAAAAAAAAAACGTCATAAATTTAAAGTCTATATATATAATTATGCAAATTGAAATAACAGAGAACTTACAATGCCGTCGCGCTCGATTGTTGCGCGAATTTGTTCGGATCCGGGAGTGACGTTGAATGCAGATTTTGCTGTTAAGCCATGTTTCAGAGCTTGCTTAGCAATGTTTGCGCATCGACCCATGTCCTCATAAGAGCTGTTGGTACAGGAACCGATCAGACCGACTTTAATCTCATTTGGCCAACTGTTCTTCTTAGCGACTTCGCCTATAGCGATTAGAAATAATAGATAAAGATAAAAGAAATAAAACTGTCTGTATTTTTTGATTTTCCCGTATAATTTAATTACCCAATTTAGAGATCGGGTGAGCCAAGTCCGGCGTGAAAGGTCCATTCACGTGCGGCTCCAGAGTCGACAGATCCAACTCAATAATCTGATCATATTTGGCATTAGAGTCGGCCGTTAACAAACTCTTATGTTGATCAGCAGCTCCAGCAATCTCTGAGCGTCCGGTTGCCTTCAGATAATCTTGCATCCTATAGTTGTAAGGGAAGATTGAAGTGGTAGCACCGATTTCAGCACCCATATTACAAATGGTAGCCATTCCAGTGCAGCTAATACTATCAACACCTGGTCCAAAGTATTCTACAATGGCACCGGTACCACCTTTGACGGTAAGAATACCAGCTACTTTTAGAATGACATCCTTGGGACTGGTCCAACCTTTGAGTTCGCCCGTGAGTTTTACTCCAATGACCTTGGGACACTTGAGCTCCCACGGGATGTTTGCCATAACGTCGACAGCATCGGCACCGCCAACACCGATACATAAACAACCTAAACCGCCTCCGTTCGGCGTGTGTGAATCGGTACCGATCATCAATAGACCAGGGAAGGCATAATTTTCAAGGATAATCTGATGAATGATGCCGGAGCCAGGATTCCAAAAGCCAACGCCATATTTAGCGCCTGCAGTCTTCAGGAAGTTATAGACTTCTTTGTTGATGTCTTTAGCTCGTTGCAGATCTTCATCACCACCGATCTGAGCCTCGATTAAGTGATCGCAGTGAATGGTGGAGGGTACTGCGACTTTTGGTAGACCTAAAAGAAAAAATTCCCTATTTATTATCGCAATCAAAAAGGCTGTAACTTATAATAATAATTTTATTATAAAATGTAAGAAATGTTTTACACAAAGGTAATAATAGAGAATATTACTTACAAAAATAAAGCATATAATAATACTAAAATTAAATTACAAATATAATGAATATTGGTATAAATAATAATAAAAATGACAATATACGTAATACGTATATATATGTACCACAGAATGTCTCCTTCATGATCAATAATATCAAAAAAAGAGAAATTAAGATTAATCAAATTAGGTAGAAAATTTCTGTAAAGATTTTTCAAAACAGAATATAAACTTGATATTGGAATGACAAGATTGGGAGACAATTTTACCGGAACTAATGAATTGCAACATTGCCATTTGAGCAGTCGCGTCCTGCATGGCGACACGATCCGGTCGCAATCGAAGGTAGCTGGTACCACGAACGATATCTTGCTTGTCAGGATCATCCAGATGAGAATATAGAACTTTTTCAGACAGAGTTAACGGCCGATTCAGCCTGAAAAGATATCGTTTTAAAAGCAAGTAAAAACAGTGGATTATATTAATTATCACCTTTAAACAACTTGCACCGAATTGGATATTAAAAATTTGTAATAAGATATAATAAATCAAGACTACATTATTTACGATTATAAATAAAATTTAAACTAAAATAAAAATAAATAATAAGAAAAATCCTACTGTTAGTCACAAATCTTTATAAATTGGCGAATACGTTTTTTCAACATTATAAACTACACAATTCAGTTTGTTGGGTCAAAAATACAATCATAATCTGAAGATGGAAATAACATCACAAAATACATTATTAACTTAATAATATTAAAGCATTTCAAAACACTGTAAAGAACTTACAATAAATTTGCATATTATCATAAATATCATGAAGTCTCAAGATCTACTTTGACTAAAAGTAGGATTTTTCTTATATTTGTATTTGAAGAAAAAACCAATTCAATTATAATTATTTAACATAGTGTGAAGTAATAATAAGCATATTAAGAAACGTTTTAAATAATAATTGTACATTCATAATCCTAAGTTCAATTACTTGGAGATCATCTCAATTATTACATCGGTTTAATCGTATAATAAAATAAAATCATATAATAAAATAATATAAAATACAAAACATTTAAAAAAATTAAAGAGGGCCTTCTTTTTTACCTTTTCTTGACTATTTTAAGATTTTCTTCTAGTTTGTCATAGGGCAGATAGCTGGTTGAGTCAAATTTGGACATTGCCACCTTTGTAGCGGCAAAACTTAATGGACTTGCACTGAAGCATCGTTGTTGAACATCCGCCGCTAAAGCGGATAGTTTCTGCAAAGTAATTGAATAATTCTATTGACTTTTTAATTATCCGAAAAAACGTATGAGTACATAGATAAAAAAAAATGGCATTGATCAATACATGTCAGCCAATTTGTCATATGCTATGCAATACAGTTTATTTCTGTATGCAATTTCAATTACGCAAGACCTGACATACGTGACATGCTGATTGTACTTGCGATAATTCGGTGAATATGTCATCATAAATGCATTAATATAAAATCTATACCTGATGACATTCCTCGGTAATTCATTGATAATAAAAATTGTAAACAAGCGTAAAATTCGCGCAAGTGCAACTGGATGTATTCGTTAATATCCACATTATTGATATATATGCATATATTTTTACGTTCTTATATAATATATACCTATCCAGTATTTAAATTCAAGTTTAAATTTCGCGTTCTTATCGATCAAACATTTGCGTTATGATAAGATAACATCTTCGAAAAATGAATGAGTACTGTACACATACAATTTTTTTTTTTGGCATTACGTAACGTTCTATGTTTTTACCCCATGACATTCTTCATCTTTTCATCCGTTTCGATCAATACACATTCTATTTACGACTCATTTTTCTAAGTTTCATTTTTGTGATACGTCCAATCCGATTGCTCTATCCTTCCTCTTCTCCTTCTAAAATTAATCGATCCCCCTTCGTTCCAGAAAATCGGAGCAGAGGGATACGGCAGGTTTAGCAAGCACCTCACACATCGAAACATGTTCATTCACAGCACAGTTCGAAAGAAAATTGCGCTTGTAACATACGTTAACTACGTAGAATATTAGAGGTCAATTGGTTGACCTTGATCCGATGGGGAGGAAGGAAAGAGACACGGAGAATCCATAAGAGCCACACCACAGACTTCCGATTCCATTTTCTTGTTCTTTTTACCTGTGCTCGAAAAACTCGCGTGCAGTACGACATAGCGAATTAAATTAGCGCCCAGCTGCAGTTAATTTAAGAGCTACAGACGTGCGTTTTAGAAGACGCGATGTTTCTCGCTCGGTTTCGTTCTCGTACTTTGTAGCAACCAGTAGCAACTCTGGCAACTCTCAGCTGACGGCTTCTATCCCTGTTTCACCGTCTTTTCTGAAAGTAAACCGCATCAACCGCATATATCGGTGCGTATAAGCCCACAAACCCCGCAAATCATAGTCGAATGTGAGAAGAATACTCGATTGTGATTGGTCAATTCTTTAAGGCTTAAAGCTTACTGCACATGTTACTCCGAATCTACAATAGGTGTTTTAAGGTGATACTGGACCCGCCTGTTTTATCATTGCTTACTTAGTTAAAGACTCGTTTCTCTTAATTGCATTTACGGATGGAAAAATCCTTCTGCATAATTAAAGTATCGACAACAATGAATTGCGCTAGCTACATTTCAATACGAAAAACGGAAAAAAAATTTACAGTTTCGTTATCAAAAATCACAGAAGCCGATAACGAAACTGTATGTTTTTAATTTTTTTCCGTTTTTCGTATTGAAATGTAGCTAGCGCAATTCATTGTTGTCGATACTTTAATTATACAGAAGGATTTTTCCATCCGTAAATGCAATTAAGAGAAACGAGTCTTTAACTAAGTAATGATAAAACAGACACTCCAGCATCCCCTTAAGCCGTAAGAAATTAACTAATTACAGTCGAAATTCGAGGAGAATAATCGATTATAATTCGTCAATTTCTTACGGCTTTATTTTTTTCCTTTTTTCTTCTCGAGAGAAAAGGAAGAAAGATGAACTGGTGCAAAAGTTCAGTTAAAAAGAACAGACCTCTTATTTTGAAGCGCCCTATGTTCACAAAATGTGGATCTGGAACTACGTAGCCAATATCCATGATTCCGTCGGTAATGTCTATGATTTTTTGGTTCAATTCTCTGTTATGTTTACGATTTTTGGGTAAAAAAACTCAGGACGGATCGGCGACGGTAGACACACCAGTAGACACAAGACAAGTTGCCATCTTATCACTGTGAAAACACCCCTGTCGCCCCCGTTTTGAATTCGCGCACCGTTTTTCACGCGTTGCGGTATTTAGTAGATAATTCGGGAGAAAAATAAAGCAGATTTCCTTTGCCTTAATTCACAATTTTTGACGTAGACGGAACAAGACACTGAAAAAGGTAAAATTTCTCTATTTATAAAATTAGCGGGTACAGAATTTGTAAATAAGCATCCACGCTTTTTACAAATTAAGAATACTTCACCAATTTGCAAAACAGATTTTTACAATTTTTACTATTTTATTTTCATTTGCGGCCGGACTATATGAAAGATCTTTAAACTATTGTAATGGAGCTATCAGTTATACATATCAACATAGCGACATATTTTGTTGAAAAAAGAATTTTTGGCATTAATATCCAAGAATCACTTTTTAATTCTGTGTGCAATTCTTTTATTTCTTTTATTGTTTTTACATTCAATTAACCGTCTAAAGTATAATTATGTTTAACATTTTTCGATATAATATGACTCGATCGGAATCGGAACGTTTATAATTTTATAACTTATATATTTATTGTTGTCATTTTTTCCCTTTTATTTATAAACGTTAAATCTAATGTTTTTGGCTCGTAGCTCAACATACTTTTATTTAAACAACAAAGTTAATCTTTTATATCTTAAAAAGAAGTTCATAACGTTCTATAAACCAAAAATGCACAAATTATTTGCAGTTAAGATAATTTAGAACCTGGTGGCGAACTCTTTACATGAAAACATATATTATTTGTTTCAACATTTTATACTTACATAAATACCTTTAATATTTGAGTATCTGAGCACCCGAGTGTCCGAGTAGTTATAATTAGAGACTAATTAAGCAACAAATGCTCGAATATTTTGATAATTACCATGAGACACTCAAATACTAAAGTTCATATATGCTACATAAAATTTAAATGTACTTATTACTCATATATATTTGCATACTTGAGTATAGCTGGTCGGAGGTGAAAAGACTTTTGGCAAATGCACGTGCAATTGCACCAGATTTGGGCGTGTCTGGTCCTGGAACGACCAATCAGACGATTAAAATCGTCGTGCATCAGTAGTGTGATGTAATTCTGGAGAAAGCGAAACGCGTCCGTGGACGTATGCTCCACAAAAAGAACAGGCTTTTTGTCTGTCTCACGTAATCCATCAATTATGTAGATTATTTTTTTAAATAATCTCTCTGTGTGTCACGTATCTTCTGAAACGCATAATCGCGCTAAGCATAATCCCGAGTTGCAAAGGTTTTGCCGGGCTGCTATATAATGACGTTGTACGACAAGCATCCTCTTGATGTGATATAATCTACAGCGTGCCTCGCTGATTCGTAATCTACGCAATGCGATAAGTGTCTGTATTGTGCTGAGCGTCTGATTATGCCAATACGGCAGAAATACCCACTTAGTTATGAAAATGATAGATCAGATTAATTATTATAATCTCTGTCAAACTTATTATGAGAGTTTGTAAATTAAACCAGAATATTTTCAGATGTCTATTCTAGATAATTAAATTACGATTGTATTATAAATAAAAATAAGTACCTAAAAGCTTATTTTTGCTACTCTTCTTATCTTATTCTATTTTTTGACAATTTTTCTTTGATTTCTTATCTTGTTCTTAAATAATCAATGCAACTTTGAAGAAAAAAATTAGAAGCACAAGATATATGATAGCTTATTTGACAGAACGAAAATTGTTCCGTGTAACGGTTCTCGCTTGAAGGCCAATGAAATTTACAAAATTGTCGTCTGCAATTATAATACTTTTACAGCAATGCGGAAAAAAGTCAGATGTGACTATAGGATTTCTCTACTGATGATTTCCGGATGATAAAAGTCGAGGTTGAAGAAATTCATCGTCGCTAGGAAGTCCATGAGTTTTTTTTTTTATAAATATAATAGTGCTGTTTTGTTTCTTATTATAAAACACACGTAACATTGTTAACTAATGATTTCTCGTAACGATTATTTCATAGGATATATTGAGTATTTTATTGAATAAAATAAATTAAGTAAAAATATTTTAATAATAATAAAGAATGGAAGAATTTGAAAGATTAGAGCTTGTGCCAAAAAGATTTATGGTTATTCTTATTTATTCACTACTACTATATTCAAATCGTGACGTCAGAAGCAAAAAGATATAATAAAAATTCTTTATGTAATAAAAATTCTTGCAAATTTTTACAAATTCTTGCAAAGAATAAATCTATACGAGTTGTGTTCTGTTATAGCTATTGTCGAAAATTGTCTTTCTAATTACGAGATTTGGTAGCGCTGTGTATGTATACCTAATGTCTAAATTCTAACAGCATAATCGTAAGGCTCATAACATGTGTTCTTGTAAGAGTTATAAGAACTTTTAAGTGCTTACAATATCTTTACAGACAGTTTCTTACGTTTTTACTAGTCATACAATTTACGAGAAATCGTAGATATTTATGAATAATCTTACGATATGTACGTGTAAAATTAGAATACTAGTCATAAATTCTTACAAGACTTATAAGTCATAAATTTTAATGGAACACAACTACAGTATACCAAAATTATTTTCTTTTTATTTTGATAAAAAATTGTTTTGTTTTGGTGAGAAAAATAATTATAATAAATCATATTTATTTCTATATATTATTATAATTTGATAAAAAATTAATAAATTAATAATATAATTGAATTATAGACTCTTATATGTTATAATTTGATAGTTTTTAGCTGTAAACATCATTTCGTTTTTGATTAGGTATAATTAATTTCCAGATAAATACTTTTTATTAATTAAAACAAAATAAAAAGAAAGTTTTTAATATATTTTATACAAATTGATTCTATATTGATTGCAAGTATTGTTTTGTTGAAATACATTTCTATATATTAATACATTTTTATGTAAACATTTTATTGTATATTTTTTTGTTTCTGAAATATTACAATCTGAAATAGCAGTGGTGAGTGAATAGAAGTATTATGAGAGACAATGCAATGTTTTTTGTACTTTCTATTAATCTATTATATCGCGTTACCTTCGGACAACTAATTAAATTAAATATAACCATGTTTTGAAACATTACATTTTACACATTCTTTTCTTTTGCTGCAAAAGGAATGTGCCGTTATACTGTGTATACCGGTGTATGTGTTTTGTGCCATTTATGTACAAAGAGCTTCAACAATTCTCTTGGAATTTTAGAGAAAATTCAATGCGGAGCGTATAGAAAAGAAGGAATATAGTATAAACCGTTGTCGATTAAAAGTCGCGTTTTCACAACAGGTTGCTTCCCAATGAGGCGATTCTTCCAACGAAGGAATCGAAGATCTGTTCTTGCAGGTGTAACGTCTGCCGACAGTTGTAAATCGATCGATATCTCTCGATAGCAATCACTCGTCGCGGCACTAAAACCACGCTCGCAGTTGTAACTGCAGGTTTCGTCTAATTGTAAGCGCAATATAACCACTTACGTAAACGAAAAGCAAAGATATATATTATCACTATGAAATACAGTCTTCGTTTGGTCGTTCTTGTCCTCTCATATAAGAGTAATTATTATTTATACATAAATTTAATAACATATGCGCTTTTTTACTCTTTAGTTTAATTTTAGTGTCTTTTTTTAATTGTGTGCAGGGTACAAAAATAAATACACCTCTGAAATAGAAGTAAATTTTATCTCCTCTTTTATATTCTATTAAACAAAAGTAAAGAGTTTAATAAGAATATATATAATTAAATCTAAAGGATATAAATTCTTTTATGTTGGTCATAATCGTTTCTTGCTCTGCCAATTATGGATATGTTCATGTGTTATCCGCTTCAGGAATATATCTTATTCATTCTTTGCAGTGTGTAGGCGTGCGCCTGATGCTTTTTAATTACAGTTATTTAAATCTTGATTTTGTACATTTATTTTATTCTTAATTATCTCTTTTCTAAAGAATTTTGATATCTATATTCAGAAACCTATAAGCGCGTTTATATCGCCTATACGTGGTAAATTTTCTCACGAATTGTATGATTCAGTTGCTCTGATTCAACGTTTTGGATTTAGTAATGATGAAGAAAATATCGAAAAAAGAATTCACAGATGTGCTCGCGTGTGTTCGATAAAAGGGCAACAGATTACTAATAAAAAAACTAATTCAATAAGCATTTTCCTGTCGTTATAATGTTCTTATAAAATTTTATTATGAGATTTCTTTAAAAAGTTCTAGCTGCGCATGGTACAAATTGTTCAAATTAAATAAAAGTTGTAAAGTCACTGTATTAAATATAATATGATTTTTGTGTAAAAAAAATTTTTTTTCGAATATTGTCAGATTGCGTTTATTTTTATAGTTTAACGTTCGTTTTATTGCAAGTAATTCTGAATTTTTCGTTACACGACGTGGCACATAACGTCAGATTTGACAAAATGCAACTTCTTCTGAATATTTCCGACCTTAGACAGGGGCATATATTTCCTATGTTCTGATGGAACCGCGCAACTCGTATTTTGTAAAAGGCTTTCGCACACCTATTAGAACGCAAATGTCTCCTTTTCAAGTAATCGTTGCCTTTTTTATGAGAGTCTCGTAATTTTCCGAGAGAGGTTCTTTCCTTCATCACGCGCGAATTGATTCACGCAATATGCTGTAAACAATCGTACCAGATTTGCAGTGTCCGAATTAAACTATGGGAAAGAAAAATACTACAATACTTATTATTGCTTCATTGTTTCCCATGCGTAGTGAGATAAGTTCAGAGCTCTTTACGCTCACAAAACAGCAACCGTATGTCGCAGATCAATCTGTAATATACTGTAAAAGACATTTTATATTCGTGTTAAAACCCCGTCTTTATTAAAATTTTTGTATTAAATTTTTAACTTATCCCAGTGTTAATTTAACTTAAGATAATTGTGTTGTTTAAATATTTTTTGTTAAATGGAATATTTAACATTACAATAACACAACTTATGATTAAATAACATAGAAATAATGAAGTTCTAGGACATATGTAAATTCTAGAATAAATAAATAAAAGATAACTATACGTATTAAATTAACATAATATAGATGTTAACTTTACTAATGAAAAATGCTTCTACAATTTAGTTTTAAATTGAGTCAAAGTATTACGTTTCTTGTGTTAATTTTTACATAAATGTTTATGTTACTATCTAACATATTCATCTTGTTTAAATTAACACAAAAATTTGGACAAACTACGTTTGAAATACATAAAATGTAAAGATTTTCAACTATGTACGTTGTAAATAGACAAATAATAATTGAAAGAGAACAATCATTGTGAAAATTAAATTCTTAGTAAATTTTAGATAAAAATTCCAATTAATTTTTTTTACGATCGATTGCTGCCAATCAAAATTTGTGTGTATCATTATTTTTTAATTATAATTTATCAGACTTACCGCAATAATACAAACAGCAAGAACAATTTTGGCACTATATTTTGTAAATTTGACAATATATTTCAATAATCTATTGTCAAATTTATAAAAATCTCTTCCTTGGCAATGGTTAAAAATAGACATTAAGTCGATCCACTCGATAATTCGCGATGAACAAAATAGTCATAGGTTCTTGTAACAATCGTATGAAACGCCGAGATAGTTACGTATGCTCTTTGGATTATGTAAACCTTTTAATTGATAATATGTTGTAAATCATTTAGACTTTACCATTAAGTTTTTACTTAATTTTAAATTATATGAAAAATAAAACGTCTCGTCCTTCACTTGTCCTGAAGATTTATCTACAAAAAAATTTTCCATTTCCCGTTTTGCATAAAAATTATTAATATTATGACTTTTCTGCCTGATTTTTACTTAGTAAGAATGTCTGTACATAAATAATTTTTATGTGCGATTAAAAACAAAAAATTTTTAGCAAGTAAAATTTCAGAAATACTAATAAGCAATATGAGCAATATTACTAAAAATAATGTTGTTTTTGTCATGTATTTCAAGTACCTATAGACTTTTATAGATATAATAATCCTTTTATTACTAAAGTAAAAGATTTAAAGTATTCTAAATCTCTCTCTTTTATTAGACAAGTCAAGGCAAATTCTTGGAATCGAAGACATAAAGTGTGGAAAATGTGATCAACAACGCAGATAATAATGAAAGTATTAAAGCAAAAGTGCATGACAGGATCTCTCGAACGGTGTCTCGTTGTTCCTTTCTTTAAATTAAAATAATTTATTATCTTTATCATAATAGTAACCGCTTCATTTACTCTGATAAAAATAACGCAGAAACGGCTACACACTCGGCATGTCGACACGCTTATTATTGATTCACACATATTCAGAGGTTCTTTCGATCCCCGAATCCCAGCTTGTTCATCAACTTGTAGATCTAGACTTCAGATGGTACAATTTCAAAATCAAACTCGATTTCCTTTATTATAAGTTTCTCATAATCAAATCACGACATTGTCTATAACTATATAACATAATTTATTCAACTATGGATATTAATTCTACATATGAAACTTGTATTATATAATACATATACATGTACATAGTTGTCATTACTGTATATTTTCTTTTACTATCTTTCTACTTTAACGTAAGAATAAATCGTAGGAAAATTTGCCTTATAGCCTTTGAACGTTAAAAAAATCCTTTATTGGCAGGACTTTTTTTTAAATATTATGAGAGCTTGTGTATAAAAATAGAAGTTTATCAAAGTTTAGCTTAATTCAGTGATGCAACTATCTAGATTTAAAATGGACTCATCGATTAGTATATGTTAGTGCTAATACAGCAGTGCGGATTCCATGCCATTGGACGACTCTCATGTTGCATCGAGAGAATGGAGTTGGATTACGCACGGTAGCAGTTTGAACCGAACGACCGCCGCGTGTGTTTCTAATAATCGCAGGTGCGATTCTCCGGCTACGATCATCCAATACTCGATCTATTGAAACGTTACGCTGTTGAGATTGTATGTCTGTGATATTGAAGATTAATTAAAAATATTCAGTAGAATATTTTAGATTAATCACTCTAGTACAAAAATCAATCTTTAATATTATCGCTCAAGCGTACCCTTTTAAAACACGACAACACATTGAGCATTTAATTGCAACATAGCTGTCTGAAATCACGATTTTTAATAGGTAGTCGCATTTACTATAATTAGTTGTTATTAATTTAATTTAATTTGCCCGACAAAAAAAGAAGAAAGACGCTTTCGCGCGCTCGCTCATATGTGTTGCCTTATTTCGCGATCGTGCATCGTTATACGCGTAACATGAAAAGTATTTCGATCTGGGACAGTAGTACCCCACCCGCGATCCAGCGATCCATTGATCCCGATGGCCTCCGGTCTCTCTCCCTCTTTTTCGCATCACCTTCGCTTGTCTGTTCGGTGCCTTCCTTTTCAGTCTTTGGTCCTCGCTGCGCCATCCGGTCGAGATCGGCAGGGTTTACTAAGAGAGCATGCGTCCTCCAGAAACGTCAGTGTAAATCGCGCACTCAAACTCGAAGAATCATCGGATTCCTCCACTTTGACAGGGACGAAACATAGAATTGAAGGTGCGAAAGACAAGAAAGAAGAAGATCAAATTAATGCCCCTTACATTACGCATTGAAGATTGAGGATAGCGAATTAAAGATTAGAATTCGGTTGATTAGATAATTTTAATTTTAATCCGTTTTGTTCTAATTGGCTAAATTGTAATTTTCAATTCGCATTTCTTAGTCTTCTGCAATGCATAAGGTGACACAGGCATAACTCATGCGGGATCCTGATGCGCCGTTCAACAGTTTGAGTGTAATCTCCTGCATCTTCAGTATCAATCCGGCTGTGATCCATTGCGATTTCAGTGTTGCTAATCGGGGATCATGATAAAAAACACTATGTGGGGTCGTGGTGTTCTCCTAATGTCGTTCATGCTCATAGTACTCGGAACGGCAAGTAAGTGTGATTCTGGAAACAATCTTCTTACATATTTTTTACAATAAATTTTTAAAGCTGACAATTGAAGCATTTTCTGCGATTTAATACATCCCGAAGTATTTTAAAGAAAAAACATCTGTTTTTTTTTAACACTGTTAAATTTATAATGTCAAATTATACCCAATTGAATAATTTCTATTAGTTATCAATCATTAATGCTGCTGCTCAATATGTCATTAAGTAATTTGTGAAACAAATTATGTATATATAATACTAAAAAATGTATTAAGTTAAATTTAAATTTAATTTATTATTTACTAAGTGTAATTACAGAAATAAGTTGCTTTATATTTTGACATATGTAGAAGTTATTATAAATGCCATATCCTGGGTTTAATTCCTGGACTTCTGGCATGACAGATCCTATCATGACAGATAACAGGAACTAAAGTATTTATGCTTTTCTCGGAAAAGGCCGGTAACTTCCCGAAAGTATTCTTGTTCACAGAAATCTGCTTGAAAAATTCGCCATTCGGAATCGGTATTAAAAACTGTAGGTCCTATATATGTTTGTGGCAATTAAATAACCAACGTGAGCATCATAAGAATATGAAAGAGATGTAACACAAGTCAGAGGTCTAACGTAAGAAGAAGAAGTTATTATAAAAATAATATGATTTTATTTAACTTGGAGAATTTTGGTTTATCACTGTTCCTCTGATATATAACAATGTACATACATTATGAGAAATATAAATAACAATCTTAATAATACATTTTTGAGTTTTAATAATTTATATATGTACAATTTAATTAGAAATTTTTAATAAATTAAGTTATTTATTTTCAAATTAAATTTAAATAAAAGTTAAAAATATTTCTGTTAATTCAATATTGTATATAACACTGACGATAGCATCGAATAATTCTTATTGATATTTATTTAAAATTATATTAAAATATAAAAAGTAAAATGTTTATTGTTACTCGTTGCTTAATTTTTAATTTTGATTTTACTAGTGGAAAGCTTTTATTTTTAATCATATATATATAAGTTATTTGTGTTTAGATATTTCTGTGTTAATCAAAACTTAACTATAAGAAAAATATTAATATAAATATATAACTTCTACGCGTGACTTCGATGTTAGATGGACAATTTTTTAACGTATATGCCATATATTTATACCAATTTTATACTATACTTTATACATTTAATAAATGCATAATATATCAACATGTGTTCATTGGGATGTAATTGAAAATGAATTAAAATTTTATACGCAAATAAATTTTAAAAGAAATTAATGAACATTGAAACATCCTACCTTAATTTTAATGATTTTAAGGAATATATACGTTGACATAAATATTTCCTAATAGATTCTTGATTACGTTACGTACTTCCGTAGATAAGGTGAAAATTGAATAGTACATTCACAAGATTAAATAGCACGCATCGACAAAATGTGTGCTATTAAATACAAGTGAAAAATGATCTTCCGATTGCATTACATGCGTATCGGATACGCTGCATCCTTTAAAGCCTATTCTACACGCTTATGTAATTTTACTGAAAAAAACATCTTAATTTCAAAGAAATATTTCTTTGCTCGTATTAAAAAAAATTATTTCTTTGGATCAAAGAAATTTTCATGATTTAAGAAATATTTCTTTGAAATTAAGATTTTTTTCAATGTAGAATGAACTTAAGATTGAATTACGCCACGTGTAACTGATGTGACCATCCTTGCAAAGACGATACCATTTATATCATCAATCGTGTACATTCACATATTTGAGATTATACTTTCGAGTCCGAAGTAAGACGGATCGATTTTATGAATAAAATGCGTGCTTTGATTTAATAAAATTAATTCCCTACAGCAAAGATAAAACATAAAATGTACGGTACACTTTTGCTTTTAAATAAATTCTTTTGCATCTGCCTTTAATAGATCTTGCTTTTACTTGTCTAATTAAACGTTCAGCAAGAGCGAGTCGCACGTGGCATAAATGACATTTATAATATTTATATGTGAGGAAATAATATTTATATTTATGTGAAGAATTTTCGCAAGCGTCTTGCAATCTGTACGCAACGTTTACGTTCGATCATACGCGCGATAAATGCACACGGTTATTATCTCAATATATCCGGGACTATTGATTATTAATAAGGCATAAGCAATTCTCTTTTTAATCTTCTACGGATCATCTTTTGAACGCTTCTTTCTTTTTTAGAGAGCTCGCGTGACTATGCGAAAGACTAAGTATAATCACAATCACAATAAACGCACTATGATCAATCGATGATATCAATTGATTGAAACTTCCGCTTCTCTTGCTCGCTCCAACTAAATACATTTATTGTGTCAAATGTGAAATTGTATTGCAAGATTAAAATATTTTAATCTGTTACAGAATGTCCACAGAGAAAAACTTCGCCTGTCAGAGAGATTCTTTGCTATACTTCCATCTTCGACGTTAATAAGCTTTTAAGTAGCTCTGTGTGCGACTGTACCACTCTGGTGCATCAAAATCATGACATACGAAATCTTTCAATTTCTGGTAAGCGCAATATTTTATTAATTATATTATTAATTACACTGATTTATAAGATTTTTGTTTCTTAATACCTAAACGCGCGCGCGGTGATATAAGCTGTTAAAAAAGGAATATAAAATTAAAACGGTTCCATCGCTTACGGATTTTGGAAAAACAATGACTTTATTTTTAAAAAATTCTAGAAATTTAAACAATTAATCTTTTTTCCCTTTATTTTAAGGAACAAAATTTATAGAAATCATTATTCAGATTCGAAAAACAGAAATCTTGTAAATCAGTAATTAATTGATATTAAGAGAATATCAGCAATCAATTTTTATATAATATTTTAATATATAAAGAGACTTTATACATTTATTTTCACATTTACTGTCAAAATATATTTAAATTTCTTACTAAATTTCTATATGTTTATATATTATACATGTTACGAATTTGCGTTATTGCATAAGAAATTAACAGCGGAGTTTTTATAAAAATTGAAGGGTAATGGAATTTTTTGAAAAGCATATTTTTATTCAGTGTTAAGTCCTAAAAGAAACAACTTATTGAGATTACTTATTGAGAAATAAAATGTTGATCAAAACTTGTTGTTCAGTATCGTGAATAAAATGTTTCAGACATTTCTGATTTGCGGAAATCTTTAAAAGAAATGCATCCACCTCTACAGTTTGTAATTTCTATACATGATCCTACGATGATACTCAGAACTTCCGCCATGGTACGACAGGAAACTATCGCTCGAATTCTTGCCGTTATGAAAGAGGTATGACACCATGACGGGTATGACGTTTTCTATTGACATCTTAAAATCTTATCGAGAAGATAACATGACTTAACAATCGAATAATTATAATGTGCGTGCGTGCGTACGTGCGTGCGTGTGTCTATATGTGAGACTGGATATAATATTTTAATATATAAATAGTCGTAAATAATTGTGTAGATTGTTAGAAAAATATTAGTTAAGGTAAACATAAAACAAAATTATCTAAATGCAAATGTTAAATTGCGAAAGTACACATTGATGAGATGATAGAAAGAAGTCTTTTCTCTGTTCAAGGTGGATGGCGTAGAACTGAACGTAACGGCAGGCTCAAAGGAGCGTCTTTATAATTTTGTCAAAAGTCTCAAAGACGAAATAATTAAAAAATCTTACGACAAAAGGATCTTAATGGCTTTACCTATTAGATCGGAGGATTTAGCCAAGCAGTTTGATATTAAGGAACTCATAAAGTACGAATCATTCTCGTTGACTCGTGACATAAAATGCATTAATACCTATATTTGTCGACGTTCAACAAATTACTTTTATATCATTCTTTTATTATTTGAATTGTTGTTAACAAAGATAAAGAAACAATTGTTGTTGTTATTTCTATTGTAATTGTTAACAATTGTTATGCATTTATAAAATATTAAGTTATATGATATAGATATGATATAGAATGATGTAGATAAAGAGAGAGAGAGAGAGAGAGAGAGAGAGAGAGAGAGAGAGAGAGAGAG